>NW_027142363.1:5940553-6161178 GCF_026170545.1 Melanerpes formicivorus
CCTTCAGCAATTGGACCTGATATTTGCTTGAGGCAGGGAGGAGCACAAAACTTGGAAATGTGCAGTCTCATCATCACCTTCTGTCTTGTGTAAGAGTATGCTCTTAAAATTCCAGCTAAGTAAAAAAAATCTACTATTACTGTACTAAAAGCATTAAGGGAAAGAGTGAAAATCTTTCTTGAACATCTTTTAAAAGTGGAGAATGACGTGTCCCCCCCCAGTGTATGGAAAGAAAGCTAAGCAGAAATAAAAGGAAAACAAGGTTGGGTTGGAGGGTGTTTAGGGACTACATTTCTGATTGAGGTATTGAATTCTGCTTCTAGAGAAGCTGACTGAATGCTGCCTCTTATCCACTCAAGAAAGCCTGAAATGTGTTAAAAACAAGTCTTGATTATGTACCATCAGGCCAGTCTTCATCTGTTCCTCCTCTTGATTAGAGAGAGCAGTTGCTGGTTGTAGTCTGGGATTGGCACAAGTGTGTGCGTGTGCATATGTTTGTGTGTGTGTGCGTTCTGAGTCTTGCTCCACAGAGGAAAAATTGGAGTATACTTCATGTTCAGAAAAGAAGACTCAAACTTCAGACTCACACTTCAACAAGTTGTGGCTGGCTGTGAGCTGCAAGCAAGTTTGTCTGCAAGGGTCTGGTTGTTCCCTCTTGAAAACTCTCTCCACCCCCTCCTTTTTCTTTCTGGAATACCACTGTCACTTCATAGGTACTATGAAAGAAAATGTTATTCACAGTGTTGTTGAAAGCATAATAACACTTATTTTAGAGTAACTGCAATGCCAAAGTCAATTAAAATTGAGTTTTACTATGCTGATATTAAAACTACTGAAGTGTGTGCACCAAAGGGAATTATTCAGCTTTTAGCTGTTGCTGTGCTAAAATGGAGTTTCAACCAAGCTATTTTTAGGGGGGTAAATACTAAAGATAAAAGTGGGGCTTAAACTGTCATTTTCAGCTTCTAATTTGTACCTTCTTTCCTCTGCTAAAGCCTCTGTGTCCCAAGTGAACTCTAAGAGGTCAGAACTGTTTCTTGTATGGCTTTTTGCATGGCTACCATGGATCACTGTTTGCATAAACAGCAGCAGCAACTTGGATACCAGTGCAAAACAACCTTGCTGAAATGACCATTTAGTGGCAGCCTTTAGTCCTTATTTAGTTGTACTTGTCTCCTCTTGGAGGAGGAGGAGGGTGGGGGGGTGGGGAAAGGCATGCTGTCATCAGTGTCAGAATTAGCTGCATTCTAGTCTTCTCCGTTGCAGTAGGTCAAATGACCATGCAAACTTCTTTTGGGATTAAGTAACCCCTGAAAATTTTAGAAGGAAGATAAAGTAATCTAGATGGTACCACAGTCCCCCAACAAATCCACAGGAGTTGTTTTCATGCAATTGATGCTTCCTTGCAGAAGTCTTCTGCAGTGGGCTGCAAAATAGCATTCTCAACCTGTTGCCTTAGAAGGATTACAAACATATAAGGAAGAGTTTTATCTGTTAGTCCTGTTAGTTTCAGATTATAAGTGCCTCTTAATAATAAAAGTAATGATGACAACCTGTCCATCAATATTTTGCTTTGCAATCTAGTTCTGAGGGTACTCCTGTAATTTCCATTTTCAGTTCTTAGAGGTGAATGCCCGTCTTGATTTGAAAATGGAGGAAATGTGCAGTTTCAAATGCCAGTTTTGGAAATCCTGTTGCCTCTACAATCATGGAAGGCAGAGAGCAATATTAGACGTATGTCAAATGTGGTTTTCTGTTCCTTTCTCTACCACAGTCCCAACAGCTCTGCCTAAATTCCTGTTCCACAAATTGGGGAAAGGTTTTAAGGGTCAGAACAACTCAAGTACAAGTTAATAAGTGTTCATAATAGGACTGGCAGAACTAGGCAAATGAGTAACAGCAGCAATGTGGAAGCTCTTAAGGTTTTGCTGCTGTGCTTTCCATAACTGATATTCTAGGTGTTCAAGAGGGGATTGGACGTGGCGCTTGGTGCCATGGTTTAGTAGTCATAAGGTCTTGGGTGACAGGTTGGACTTGATGGTCTTTGAGGTCTCTTCCAACCTTGGTGATTCTGTGATTCTGTGATGCTGGTTACATGTATAACAGTATAATTTAATTGAATAGCATTGGAAAAGAAATACTAAGGCAGAAGTGAATGAAGCATTCGGCTCATGTTGAAGCAAGAGAATCTGGGGTACCCAAGTCATGATCTTACATTTTGTTGGTGATTTTGTCTTTTGTTTGTTTGTTTTGTTGTTGTTCTCTAAAGCTGACTGTCTCTCCTGAAATTGTACACCATCAGGGTGGTTTTATTTGGCTAAGGTAGTTAAGCACTGTGGGGAAAAAAATGGGGGGAGCATGGTGCAAGAAAGAATTCTGATCAGTACATCTATGTCTGTGGGTTTATTTCTACGTTTCCTATTCAGTTTAGGGTGAGCTTTTAAAAGAGGCTGTAAACACAAGGGTGTCACTGACATTAGGGGACCACCCTTTTCTTAAGCTTTCTTTGAAAATCCAAAGACTTCCTAGGAGATGAAGAAATGTTTAAGCAATAGGATGTGCAAAAACTATCTACTCATCCCTCAAAACCCCAGAATGTGAGCTATAAATACTTTCATGAATGTGTTCCTCGTATGCAGCTCTGCAGGTTTTGATGATACTTAAGCAATGTGCATGTGTTGTTTTCCTGTGCTCTTGTGAATTTACCTTTCTGGGGACTGGACGTGGCACTTGGTGCCATGGTCTAGTAAGTCATGAGGTCTTGGGTGACAGATTGGACTTGATGATCTTTGAGGCCTTTTCCAACCCTGTTGATTGTATGATTTTATGATTCTTTTTAGCAATAAGGAAGTGAAGAAGAGCTGTAGCTGTACTGTTTTAGATATTGGGTTTTAAAGTATGTTCTTTTAAAATGATCACTTGGGCATGTGAAAGGCAGACCTGACATCTATTATTGAACGTTGACTTTTCAGAGTCTCAGCCTTTTAAGGCATGGAGTAATTTGATAGGATAGGGTAGGATAGGATAGGATAGGATAGGATAGGATAGGATAGGATAGGATAGGGTAGGATAGGATAGGATAGGGTAGGATAGGATAGGGTAGGATAGGATAGGATAGGATAGGATAGGATAGGGTAGGATAGGATAGGATAGGGTAGGATAGGATAGGATAGGATAGGATAGGATAGGATAGGATAGGATAGGATAGGATAGGATAGGATAGGATAGGATTTTGCCATGGGTTAGTTGTTTAGGTGGGTTTGATTGGTTGATGGGTTGGACACAATGATCTTGAAGGTCTCTTCCATCTTGGTTTATTCTAAATAGGATAGGATAGGGTAGGATAAACCAGGTTGGAAGAGACTTTCAAGATCATCACGTCCAATCCATCATCCAACACCATCTAGTCAACTAAACCATGGCACCAAGCACCCCATCCAGTCTCCTCCTAAACACCTCCAGTGATGGTGACTCCACCACCTCCCCGAGAAGCCCATTCCAATGGGCAATCACTCTCTTTGTGAAGAATTGCTTCCTAACATCCAGCCTAAACCTCCCCTGGCACAGCTTGATACTGTGTCCTCCTGTTCTGGTGCTGGTTGCCTGGGAGAAGAGACCAGCCCCCACCTGTCTACAACCTCCCTTCAGGTAGTTGTAGAGAGCATCATATCACATCATATCGTATAGGCTTGGGAAACACTCTTTGCTTAGTATGACTACAATGTTGTGTTTTACTATTAGTTCAAATCTGATAATGCTGCTCCTTAAAAAGAAAAGAAAGGTTATCCTTTCCCTTATTTTTGTATTTTCAGAGTATTGAGGGGGCACTCTAGGAAGAATGGAGCTGTTCTAATGAAGGATAACTTGCTCTACTGACACAAGTGTTTTCTTTCTCATCTTATGTGAAGTAAGTGGGGTTTAACAGCATTAAGAAGCCAACTGTGCTTCAGGTAAGACATCTTAAGGAGGTTTTTATTGCTAGTAAGAGTTTGAGCTAGGCATTTCTTTCTTACTTGTAAGCAACATGATGTTTGGCAGAAAAACTGAGCTCTCAGAGGAACAGTCATATACTTGCATGTTTTCTGGTAAGTTAAAACTACTTGGGAGTGTTTGCAGTGGATCAGTGGATGTTATCATGGTATTAGAATAGCAGAGTTTAGTACAGCTTCTACTGTAAATAACCCTTTAACAACATTTTTATTAAATGGTCTTAAGATTACATACCATGTAGCCACATACTGTATAATTACTGGCTTTAAACCAAACATTTCGTGATGTTTTGGATACCTTGGGACAGTTTCTAGAGAAAGACTCTTCCTTAAATGCGTTGCATGGCAAAGAGATTACCTGATCCACTTGCTTCAGTTTTCCCCTCCAGCTGAAGTCTGTGTTTGATGAGGAACTCTCTCTTCTTGAGGCCGAACACAATGAGCCCTATAAATCTAGAGGGGCTTTAGTACCGGCAAGCAGGACCTCTTATCTGCTGGCAGCCTTGGAAAGAAACACCAATTGGTTCTGTGAGCCCCAAGGCTGCATGCTGTCAGAAGCTGGGAGCATACAATAGATAAAACCCACAATGTGCTTGTCCCTGTATTTCCTCTGGATAGCATCAAGGGCAATGCATAGCGCTGGAAGCACTGTTGGCCCTGGCCAGTACAGTGCCTGTTTTTGTTATCTGCCATATCTGAGCTTTCCCGCCTGCCCCACCCTGCAGCATGGGCTATGGTGGGTCCTCTGCTGTACCTTGGGATCCATGCAGAAGGATTGGGGTTGATGCCCACCCCGCACTTCCGTGGTCATTTTCTGCTCAATTGTGCAAGAGCAGATGCAGTTGTGTTCAGACTTTCATGCCACTTGCTGATCCTTTACCAACAGGCAAAAAACATTCCCTGTAAGGTTTGTGGGTAGAGAAAGAAAAGTAGTTGAATTGAAAAACTTCTTTGGCCAGCTGTGCTTTGCAGTGCCTCTCTGTAGAAGGCATTTAGTATCTTTCTCCTGTCTAAACCAAGGCTGAAATTCAATTTGAATGTCCCTTAGCCATGCAACGCTCCTGGGAATTAATCCTATGAAACAGCCTGTATCAGGCCTGTTCAAATTGTAGACCTGCTTAGTCTGAATGACCTTTAACTTCATTATGTTAGTACAGAATAATTAGTAGAAAACTGAAATGCAATTTTGTCAAGGGATGGCAGTTCTGGGGCTTTACCTCACCTATAGCCTTGCAAGGCTTTTAGTGTCCTGACAAGCAGTCTGCCAGAGCTGGAATGTTGAGTGCATTCATTTTTCACTTCAGTTCTTTTCTTACAGGAGCTCAAGTGACTCCACTGAAACTCTGGCATTTATCACAGTCAAAATTAGGTCAGAAGAGAGCACAGAGGTATTGAACTGAAAAGAGATAAATTCATCATTAGAAGGGGAAAAAAAAAAAAGGCATCAGTCTGCAAACTTTGGTTTAATTTGTCTCCTCCACGTGAGGTAAGACTTCACCTAAGGGATTTCCCAGCCAAGCTAACAGTAACTTGAAGTGTATTATCAGGTTCTAAAGGAAGGATATTCAATGTTTTTTGTTGTGCTACTGGTGTGACATTTTCTACTGTGAACAATTACAGCTTTCTATTTGATGTTTAAGGAAATAAATATTAGCATCTTTGCTGTATTCTGTAGTTGTGTTTGCTGTTATGGTTTAGGTAAGGTGGTGAATTTTTTGCTGGGCCAAATTGAATACATACAGACTTTGAATTCTCTTAGGAAACAGTCCCTGGTTTTACCTAAACACCTTTCAAAACACATTGATGTGTTTTCCACTTGCTCTTTGTCTCATGCAAATCTGATGTTACTCAGATCCTTTCTACAGGTATTTGTCCCTTCTAAAAGGTTTGTAAGCAATTATTTTTCCTGTCAAATTCATTAACTAAAGCCACAACAGTGCTGCCTCTAACAATAAACTGGGTAAGTCTGAGTGACTCTTCCAGATCTATTAGCTATTTTTGATATTAAAAACCCACAACTTTAAAAAATTTGAGAACTTTCTTACAACCAACCTACAACTTGCTGCAAGAGGGGAATCACAGACTCATACAATGATAAGGATTGTAAGGGACCTTTGGAGTCCCAACAGCCCTGCCAACACTGGATAACCTAGGGCAGGTCACATGGAAATGTGTCCATATGGGTCTTGAATGTCTCCAGAGAAGGAGACTACACAACCTCTCTGGGCAGCCTTTTCCAGTGCTCCATCACCTTTACAATAATGAAGTTTTTCTTCATGTTGAGTTGGAACTTCCTGTGTTCCACTTTGTGTCTGTTGCCCCTCATCTCATCACAGGACACCACTGAAAAGACTTTCAGATATTTGTAAACGTTAATAAGATCCCCTCTCAGTCTTCTCCAGATACTTCTCCAGTACTGTGTCCAGTTCTGGGCCCCTCAGTTTAGGAAAGATGTTGAGTTG
The DNA here is from genome assembly GCF_026170545.1 of Melanerpes formicivorus. Classification (NCBI taxonomy): domain Eukaryota; kingdom Metazoa; phylum Chordata; class Aves; order Piciformes; family Picidae; genus Melanerpes; species Melanerpes formicivorus. The sequence continues at coordinate 5,947,005 of NW_027142363.1, forward strand.
CTGGAAGGTGTCCAGAGAAGGTCAACAAAGCTGGTGAGGGGTTTGGAGCACAAGCCCTGTGAAGAGAGGCTGAGGGAGCTGGGGTTGCTTAGCCTGGAGAAGAGGAGGCTCAGGGGAGACCTTATTGCTTTTAGATCTTAATAGTGTTCCTCAGCTATTACTCCCCAAACAACTGCAGTTAGGACTGTCTTCAGATTTAATGAAAAGTATTGAAACACCTTTTTTTCGTCTTAAGTATCAGCTATCTGAGGTACCACAGCTTAAAAACAGGACAGAAAAATTAGCTCTGCTTCTCACTAAGCAGTAGTACGTTTGAAGGGGAAAAAACCCCAAAGCAATAAAATGGAAGGAAGAGTTCTAATAGGAATGACACCAGCTCGAACTAATTACTTTCTGTGATACCAAATGAATAAGGTGCTAGAGCATTTATCTTTGAAATGCTCCTGAAGCTGCAGTTGCACCAGGGCTATAAGGGACAATCATTTCAGGGAAGGATGAGTCAAGTGTCTCTTTTGAAGTGCCAAATTGAGCAGTATTCTCAAAGTGGAAGATGTAGTTCAGCCTCTTGCAAGAGCTCTTCAGAGCAAAGTAGAGAAGCCACTGTGGTTTAAGTGTGAGTGATAAGGACTTTCACTGCACTAAATGAAAGTGCAAGACTTCAAAGTTCAGTGTTTGCCTTGTAATAATAGCCAGCTTCTGATTTGTAGACTCTGAAGCAAGGTTGATCTTTGCTCTCAAAAGTTGTGCCTCAGAGGTTGAAATTGTTGGGGAGAAAGCAGACCTCCCTGAAGCTGGATTCTGGGTTTCATTTCAACAGACCACTTCCAGATACAAATTGTCAGCATGCCTGTGCAGCTTTTCATCTGCCCTGTATCTGCCTCCTATTAATAGAACTGAATCTTCTGTTTAAAGAAATGTAATCTAATTCTGATTCATAAGAGATCTTCCTGATCACATTGTGGGTGGTCAGAAGAGAAAGGTTCTGTTGTCTTAGGAACAAGTTCTTCATAAAAAGAGTGATTGGCCATTGGAATGGGCTGCCCAGAGAGGTGGTGGAGTCACCATCACTGGAGGTGTTTAGGAAGAGACTGGATAGGGCACTTGGTGCCATGGTTTAGTTGATTAGATAGTGTTGGGTGATAGGTTGGACTCGATGATATCAAAGGTCTTTTCCAACCTGGTTTATTCCATTCCATTCCATTCCATTCCATTCCATTCCATTCCATTCCATTCCATTCCATTCCATTCCATTCCATTCCATGATCATTATTATGAAAGCTCCTACCCAGAAGCTGAGGTTGCTGTCTCTTCTGCATGACTAGAGGGTAGCCATCAGCTGTCCAGGCAGGGTCTCCTTGCACCATTCATGCAAAGTGGAATAGTTCCAGCAGAGCTGGATGTCCTTTATCTGAAATAGCTGGGTGAAGTTTTGGCATCTTGGAGGCCAAGGTTCAAACCTCCTTTCTGAATTGCTGAGAATTAACTCTGTCATGTAAAATGTGAACGGTGCCGCATCCAGCTGGAGGCCAGTCACCAGTGGTGTCCCCCAGGGATCAGTGCTGGGCCCTGTCCTCTTCAACATATTCGTTGATGATCTGGATGAAGGGGTAGAGTCAGTCATCAGCAAGTTTGCAGATGACACAAAGTTAGGGGCAGATGTTAGTCAGTTAGAGGGTAGAAAGGCTCTGCAGAGGGACCTCGACCGACTGGAAAGATGGGCAGAGTCCAATGGGATGGCTTTCAACAAGTCCAAGTGCCGAGTGCTGCACTTTGGCTATGGCAATCCCATGCAGAGCTATAGGCTGGGGTCGGAGTGGCTGAGAGCTCCCAGACAGAGAGGGACCTGGGGGTGCTGATCGACAGCCACCTGAATATGAGCCAGCAGTGTGCTCAGGTGGCCAGGAGGGCCAATAGCATTCTGGCCTGCATTAGGAATAGTGTGGCCAGCAGGAGCAGGGAGGTCATAGTGCCCCTGTACTCTGCTCTGGTTAGGCCGCACCTTGAGTACTGTGTCCAGTTCTGGGCTCCTCAGTTTAAGAAGGACATTGAGACACTTGAGCATGTCCAGAGAAGGGCAACAAGGCTGGTGAGAGGCCTTGAACACAAGCCCTATGAGGAGAGGCTGAGGGAGCTGGGATTGTTTAGCCTGGAGAAGAGGAGGCTCAGGGGTGACCTTATTGCCCTCTACAACTACCTGAAGGGTGGTTGTAGCCAGGAGGGAGTTGGCCTCTTCTCCCAGGCAACCAGCACCAGAACAAGGGGACACAGTCTCAAGCTGCGCCAGGGGAGGTTCAGACTCGAGGTGAGGAGGAAGTTCTTCACCGAGCGAGTCATTCGGCATTGGAATGGGTTGCCCGGGGAGGTGGTTGAGTCATCGACCCTGGAGGCGTTCAAGGGGAGATTGGACGTGGCACTTGGTGCCATGGTCTAGTCATGGGGTCTGCGGTGTCAGGTTGGACTCGATGATCCTCGAGGTCCTTTCCAACCTAAGTGATACTGTGATACAAAAAAAAAATCCAACTTGAAGCAACGCAGCCATGTGACATTTAATCCATTATGTACATTCTAATATGAAAGTGAAGATGGCTAATTATTTATCTTCTATGTAACTGCATTGAAGGCCCTGCTATGCATCTCTGGAGAATATTTTCAGGTAGCACAAATAGCTGTTTCAGGTAAAATTTCCTCACAGTCTGTCTCTAAGAATCTTCTAGCAAGTATACTTGGCAGAGTGAAAGCAGCAAGTGAAGGTTAAGTTTGTTTATTTTTAAGAGGAAGATTTAGGGAAAAACAGAGTCACAGAATCAAAACCCCATGTAATTGAATTCCTAATGCAAGTGTGAGGGTTTTTTTTCCCTGTATGTTACAGTACATGATCACTTTTGAGATCCAGCTTTAGATTCTGATCCTGTAAATTCAACCATGTAAGATTATGACATAAGAATATTCTGGGGATCTGATGCCTCCAGCTATAAACAGACCCTAGAACGCAGCCTTAGAAAGTCTGTTCAGGTGTCTGGAGGTCTCTCCAGTTTTGCTTATCTAGAATCTGGATCTTATCTAGGAGGAAGGAGATTTATTCCAGACCATACCCCACCATGGTGATTATTTTGACATTAATGTTTGTTGCCTAAAATGTAGAATATTGGAGTCGAAATGAGGAACCATCTTATGTTTACTTCCGGCATGGGAATGGTGAAAGACCAGCTTCCCTCCTGCTGGTGCTCCTTCCAGATCCATCTGTTACCTTCTCCTGATTGCACACTAGTGCAGGATGGCAAATGCTCTTGGTGTGCAGGATTTCATCTGGATTGTGAGAGTAACAAGACTGTGAGTGTGTCTAGGACTCAATTTTTTCAGACCCTGAGAAAATGGTTTAACTTTATAACTTTATGAGAGTGGTGAAGCCCTGGAATGGGTTGTCCAGGGAGGTGGTTGGGGTGCCATCCCTGGAGGTGTTTAAGACCAGGCTGGATGAGGCTCTGGCCAGCCTGATCTAGTGTGGGGTGTCCCTGCCCATGGCAGGGGGGTTGGAACTAGATGATCCTTGTGGTCCCTTCCAACCCTGACTGATACTGTGATACTATACTATGATATCTTTTCCACAAGAGAAGCTGTCAGCTGCTTCTTCCGAGTTGCACAGGTAGAGATTCAAGTGTCTGTGGAGATGTGTGGAAATTCCAGTTCCTGAATTTTTCCCAGTTTAGGCACCTGAGTTGGCAGCAGATTTGGCTGTCAGTCTGCCATGATAAATCTTGCTCATGGACGTAATGGTGAAGCCTCTTTCCTCTCAGACTTTTGTGCCATTATGTGGACTAGTGTAGATGTGACTGACTTGTTTTTAATTAATCTGATTAATTCCCTTATTGTCAGAGCCTCCTTTGGCAGTTTTATTTGTGGCTATTCAGTTTCTGTCAAGGGCAAACAAGGACTGATATGGGAAAACTCTAACATGAAATAGTAAGGTGGTTTGGATGGTCTGAGGCTGTAGTATTCACATCGCCACAGTTGTTTTCCAATCACCTGTCTTAGACTGGAGTATAACAACCCAGGCTATTTATCATTAAGCATTGCAACATCAGTCTCTGGCCTTTTCCTGAACTCTTAAGAGCTGAGCTTTTTCTTTGAACTTTGGGTTCCACTGACCCTACTCCCCATTTATATCTGGTGTGCTATTTATCATTCTCAGGCTTAGAAATATGGTTGGGGGAAAAGGCTCAAGTGCAATAATTCACAACTGTGGTGTCTTTGTATTTGGACTTCACAGTTTCTGTGCAGTGTAGCTGGTAGGAAGAGATTAGCTACAAAACTGTCATTCCATTGAAGGATTGTGATAATACCCTACCATAAACTGTATACAATGCTCAAGAGGTTTGACATCATTTGGGTTGTGAGACTGTTACTGTGTCTACTATTAGTCTCTGTCAGTACCTGTTTTAGAAGAGGGGTTTTGTGTAGCCCCAGTGTAAAATATAGGATATTTTCTAAGTTAGGAATAGTGCTGTTCCATTAATCCTCTGGAAGTCATGGTAATTGTTGAACCATAGCATGACAGAAACCAGATTTTGTACAAAAATACATAAATGTTTATTTTTGCATGCTACTGAGGTCCTTTCCAGCCCCTGCCATCCTGTGAAAAGTATGATGTTGTTGGCAAGAGATTCTTCCACAGTTCATACAAGGGAGACTAGATAAGGGAAGAGTTTGGAAAGCTGAGTAGCTCCAGCTATGACTTTGGGAAGAGCTCTTTTCTGAGAATAATCCTCCTGCTCTAAGAAGAACTGATCAAAGCTTGTGATATCATGCCATGAAAATGAATGAGAAAACCTTCTTTGAAATCAGAACAAAAACTGTGGTTTTGATCACTACAACATGAACTATGCAGGAAAACAGTGGTTAGAGTAATTATTTCACTAGACATCCTCCAATCAAATACTCCAATTTTTGCACAGGATTCAATAAACTTATTTGCCATTTTGCCTCCTGTTGCTTCCTTTTCTTCCTGCATCCAGGCAAGCTGAGCAAGCCCAGAGCTCCTTGCTCTAGTTGAGCAAGGTCTCCTCTCATCCCATAGCTATGTGATCATAGAATTGTTTTGCTTAGAAAAGACCTCCAAGATCATCCAGTCCAACCTTCAACCCAACACTTCCATAGCCATTAAGCTATGTCCTCAAGTGCCATGGCCACACCTTTATTGAACACCTCCAGGGATGAGGACTCCACCACCTCCCCAGGCAGTCCCCCCCAGTGCCTGACCACTCCTGCAGCAAAGAGCTCTTTCCTAATCTCCTACCCAAAGCTCCCCTGGCACAACTCCAGGCCATTTCCTCTCTTTCTATCACCTGATACTAAAGGACAGAGACCAACCCCCACCTCCCTCCAATGTCCCTTCAGGGAGCTGCAGGGAGCAATGAGGTCTCCCCTCAGCCTCCACGCTGAAGAATCCCAGTTCCCTCAGCTGCTCCTCCTCTGCCCTGCCCTCCAGACCCTTCACCAGCTTTGCCCCCCTCTTCTGGACACACTCAAGCAACACAATATCCTTCTTGGATATTGAGGGGTCCAAAACTGAACCACATATTCGGGGGGCAGCCTTGAATTGTGCTTTATTTTATGAAGGGTTTTATGATGGCTTTGTGCTTTTTCCATGAAGGCAAAGCAAACCATGAACTACAGTTGTGCATTATGAAAGATTTATGGAAGATAAAGTTCTTTTAAAATCCCCTCCAATCTATCACCCAAGATCTTGTGACTACTAAACCATGGCAACAAGTGTCATGTCCAGTCCCCTCTTGAATACCTCCAGGGATGGTGGCTCCACCACCTCCCTGGGCAGCACATTCCCATGGCTAACAACTCTCTCTCTACTCTTTAAGATGGCCTTCACATGTGCTCCTCTGTTGGGAGGTAGCATTAGCTTTTTGCTCCTGAAATGGTAAACTGCAGGGAATTTGCCTCCCTAGTGTAGAGAAGGAAAAGAAATGAGACAATTAAGTTGCTTGTCTTTCTAGTTAATTTTTTTTCCTCAGTGGGTTATGAAAAATTAAATAATTAAAATTGGGCTATCAATAATGTATGGGACTTGCTCTACTGAGAGGCACAATGTTGTCCTTCTCAGCAGGAGGACAATTTATACTGTAAATAAAATGAGTTCATTCTGTTGTCCAGGGACCGAAGGGACCAGTGGGAAAGGAGGGAGTAGCGCAAGCCGCACAGTGCTGAGATCCAACTTAAATTAATCAAACCTAGCCTGGCTTCTGCAGCTCCACTCAAACTTATCTTGGCATGTACATGGGATTTTAAGTTGTTGGGCTTTTATAATAAGCTTCCTATCTGTTGATGAGAAGGGGACACAGTCTCAAGCTGTGCCAGGGGAGGTTTAGACTCGAGGTGAGGAGAAAGTTCTTCACCGAGCGAGTTGTTCATCACTGGAATGTGCTGCCCAGGGAGGTGGTGGAGTCACCATCCCTGGAGGTGTTCAAGAGGAGATTGGACGTGGAACTTGGTGCCATGGTCTAGTCACAAGTTCTGTGTTGATAGGTTGGACTCAATGATCCTCGAGGTCTCTTCCAACCTTAGTTATACTGTGATACTGTGATGCAGGGGTTTTCTTACATGATTTCTGTGTTCTCTAATACATACTCTTTCCCCTTTCCCTCAGACTTGAAAAAATAAGTAGTGTTCTTTGATAGGCTTTTTAAAGGTTGTCTTCTTCAAATTAGAGGTGCAGGGGGAAAAAAAAAAATCTTGTATTTTAGTGACAGCAAAATGCCCTGCAGCTTAGGCTCATTAAAAACGTGAGAATGCTGTGTGACACAAATGCAATTTACTGTCTTAACGTTCTCTGTAGAGTGCTCTCCGATCTACTTGCTTCCCATGGACTTTCAACCCCATTGAAAAGCCTTGAGGTCTCACCTGATAGCACTCGAGCCAAAATGTACAGACCCTCCAGAACATGATCAGAATGGTCTGCAAGTTGATGCATCTGAGTGTCCAAAAAGACCTAGGATAGACTGCTGCCTCTTAGAGCTCGCTTGCAATTTCAGATTTTATGATAGTTCCACTGCTTGGAATTATGTGTGTACAGAGAGAGTGATTGCCCATTGGAATGGGCTGCCCCGGGAGGTGGTGGGGTCACCATCATTGGAGGTGTTCAGGAGGAGACTTGGTGGGGTGCTTGGTGCCATGGTTTAGTTGTTTAGGTGGGTTGGATTGGATGATGGGTTGGATGTGATGATCTTGAAGGTCTCTTCCAACCTGGTTTATTCTATTCTATTAAGAATCCATATTTGGCTGATCTCTACTTCTGCACAGTAGAGGACATGCAAATTCAGACAAGGAAATACATTTTGACAGGAGGTATCTTGATTGATAGTTCCATGAATAAAGCTTCTGTAGGGGAGCAAAAGAATCATAGAATCAATAAGGTTGGAAAAGACCTCAAAGATCGTCAAGTCCAACCTGTCACCCAACACCTCATGACTACTAAACCATGGCACCAAGTGCCACGTCCAGTCCCCTCTTGAACACCTCCAGGGATGGTGACTCCACCACCTCCCTGGGCAGCACATTCCAATGGCCAACAACTCTCTCTGGGAAGAACTTTCTTCTCACCTTGAGCCTAAATTTCCCCTGGTGCAGCTTGAGACTGTGTCCTCTTGTTCTGGTGCTGGTTGCCTGGGAGAAGAGACCAACCCCCTCCTGGCTACAGCTTCCCTTCAGGTAGCTCAGGTAGTGCTGTGCAAGCTCAGAGGTTGGGATTTTTTGAGTCACAACAACATAGGCAGTCATTTGCACGGAGTTTTTTTGTCACCGAAGCACAATTGCTGAGTAGCATTGCATCTGTCATTAACCAAATAGCATCTGTCATTAACAGACATACAGTTGTCTTTAGAAGCCTTTTTGTTCCTCTCTATAATGTAGTTAGATGTATAGAGAATGTTTTTGTTTATGGCATGTGTTCTGTAACCCGTGAGAAATCACTCAGTTTTTGTGCTGAGGTTGTTTTGACAGTGGGAACAGATAACATTTTTCATTCTGGTTTATTATATGCCTTACATAATTTCTTTTAGTATCTAGTAACGCTCTATTAAGATGAGTAATACCTAGAAAGGGCTGGAGGGTTATTTTTATTGTGCCTAAAAGCTTTGGACAGATTTATGGTTTTGCTTTCTATATGCATAGAAAGAGACAAATCTTGAGCTTCTTATAATCTGGTTACACAAGACTTTGGGGAAAAGAACCACACCAGTATTTGTTTTGTGGAGAGTGTGAAGTGAGCAACAAAACAATGAATAAATTGTGGATTAAATTTTTTATGACCTCAAAGCAAGGAGTTGAGATGTTTAAACATTTACAATTTCAGGTGCTGAACAGTAGAGCCTCAAGTCTCCCCATGACAGTAGGCTACCTATGGATATCTCCTCTGAATTTCACTCACCAAACAGATACTGGATGAGGGGTTTGAGTTTTGGGTATTGGGAACTCTGACCCTGGTTAATTTAGCAAAGATAACATTGTGGCAGTATACCCAAAACCCCTTCCCCAACCCCAGGGAGTTGGGATGGGTGAGAAACAGAGAAGTGAACAGAGAAGCCTCCGTAAGGCTCTGGTCAGTGGATGCACATGGGCCCTTCCCCCCAAGCCACATGAGAGGCACAGACCCCAGTGCTGGGGCAAGCTTGGGCATGTTTAAGCAGAGAACAGATGGTAATAAGTTTTCTCCCCTTTTTGACTTTTGGGATATGCTTTCTGGTACCACTTTATGACACAAATTAGTATGTGTGTTTAAATGGGTGAGCTGCAGACCACTCTGTCTCTCTCTCTTTCTTGGGTTTTGCCCCCTACAGGTGTGAATTATAAGCAGCAGCAGTTCCAGGAGGATTTTCTGATGGAAAGAGACACCAGAGAAATTCCTAGAACCAATGAACAGCACTGTTAGTAAATTGGAATATTCCTCAAGTCTCTGGGAAGTGCCTGCCTGTTGTTAGTTGGGGTAACAGTTTGGATTTATCTTCTCCAAATACTGTTTTCTCAAACTATTTGTAACCATTCCTGCATTCTGAAGATATTCTCAACCAAACAGAAGAACCTGGATAATCTTTCATCAGTTTTTTTGTATACAGTTATGTGGGTGGCAGAGCTAAATGAATAAATAATTTGTATTTTCATCAATTCCTTGCCTCACCCCTCTTTATTCATTGCAAACATAAGAAATCCTAGGCAGAGATGGGAAGAATCTCACTGTGTTTCAGTGTAGCATTTAAGGCATTTGTCTTCTATTTTCTGAAGGTTTTGTGTGTAGTTTAACTTCATGGCATAATCAATGAATTGTTGGAAAGCATTTGGGCAGTTTGGGAGTCCTATGGCTAGAGGAACACTGGAGGATATGACCCTCGTTTTAGCAGCTAGTATATAAAGAACTGTGGTTTGGCTTCCAGTGTTAGGTCTTGCTTTTTTAACTTGAAATGAAGTTTTCATATTTAAATATGATAGGCTACTCTGTTTTTCTAAGTTGTATTTAAAGTATAAGTAGTGCTATTTCATTAAGCTCATCTGAACACTTCATAGAATCATAGAGTTGTTAGAGTTGGAAGGGACCTCAAGGATCATCCAGTTCCATCCCCCTTGCCATGGGCAGGGACACCTCACACTAGATCAGGTTGCTCACAGCCACATCCAGCCTGGCCTTAAAAACCTCCAGGGATGAGGCTTCCACCACCTCCCTGAGCAACCTGTGCCAGTGTCTCACCACCCTCATGGGGAAGAACTTCTTCCTAACATCCAATCTGAATCTACCCATTTCTAGTTTTGTTCCATTCCCCCCAGTCCTATCACTCCCTGACACCCTCAAAAGTCCCTCCCCAGCTTTCTTGTAGCCCCCTTCAGATACTGGAAGGCCACAAGAGGATCTCCTTGGAGCCTTCTCTTCTCCAGACTGAGCAGCCCCAACTCCCTCAGTCTGTCCACATAGGAGAGGTGCTCCAGCCCTTTAATCATCCTCGTGGCCCTTCTCTGGATGTGCTCCAGCACGTCCAGATCCTATCTGTAATGTCCATATCTATACCTTGCCCAAATCTTCCTGTTATATAGAAAAAATGATGAAAAAATCCCTGAAAGAAACCCCACCCATCCTTGGAAAGAAAAGGCATGACTTTAAAGTGTCTGCTAGGCCTCCAAAGTCTTTGTACTAATCACTTTGTCATTAAATACACATTTTGGCACTACAGTAGGAACAACTTACAAGTCGTAATTAGTAGCAGGAATTTTATTGTGTTGTGCATTAACAAAGAAATGCATTACCTCCTAATAATCTTTTGCTATTCTTGTGTGCTCACTCTTATATCCCTGACTTCCACAGGATTTTTATCTTGCAGACTGTGAGAGTCTTGTCTTTGCAATACCCCTGTGCAAGCAGGTTGGTTACGTGACATCTATAAATAGAGATTGATGAAATGCAGTCTGAGTCTCTTAAGCTTCTGTCTGGTAATGTGATCCTTGGGCCATCATTTCTCTCCCTCCTTATCACTTAACTACTTCTGAAGCACTTCCATTGGGTTTGTAAATTTTCAGGAATGGAGTTAAGCTAAAGTTCAAAATAGTTTTAGGGGTAAGAAATTGAGAAGGTTAGAGTAGTTCTAAACCATATGCTTTTCTGAACTGTGATGCACTTGCATCATCACTATGTGTCTGTACCTCATCTTAAAGATCTTTAGCCCAAAGTAAGTACAGATTGAATGTGCTGTTGATCAAACACCTTTCATACCAGGAGTTAATTTTAACATCTTGTTGATGGACAACACAAATATCTGTATGGTGAAACGTGTTGCCCATAAGCGAGAGAGACCAGAGAACTCAGAATTCACATCCTCACAAATGCTGTTGCTGTTCTACAGTGGAGAAACTGTTTCAGTTCAAGAAATAGTTGTCTGGTTTTAGTGTAAGGTCCATTCAGCATCCTGCAGATTTATTAGAACTGTTAAAATGCTTCACATTATAAACTTGGAGGGAAAAAGAGTCAAAACCAATCATGCTTGTGCTTTAACTTACACTGTATTTCAAAGTTCTTTCTGATTTACTTAATAAACCCAGTTATTCTAGCTCATGCTGGGACTTCTAAATATAGCTAGGCAGCCATGCTCTCTCTCTCTTTACACCTGCTCTGAAGTATTAAGGAGAATTTAGTTCAAAAGAACTTTTGACTCAAAATCATTTCTTATTCTGCTAGGTCACTTCTATTTTATGTCACTGAGGATGTGTGAAAATACTTCTGCTTTCTGGACCACAATAACCTCCTGCAGTTCATGCATATTGCAGCAAGTTCAAAGCCTCTTTAAAAAGTCAGAGCCTTATCTACTTTTCTATTCCAGAAAATGTGACCATGCAGTGTGGCCCTGAGTATAAAAATGAATGAAGAATAAGGGGGAAAGGTGCATTATTTCCCAAAATGTAGTACTACACATTCTGTCTGAGACATGAAGGTTAAACTTCTTTTCCTTTCTTCTTCTCTTATTGTGCCACATGCAGTAAAATTTTACTGTGGGTAGATTCTTGAGATTCTTTGACTCACAAAACTTGAAGCATGCGAATGCTCTGCCAGAAGAGGTGGTTCCTCTCTTTATGGTGATACTGGAACATGAATCATAGGGTTGCTTGGATAGACTTCAACTAATAAAGTGTGAAATGCACCATCATAAACATATTCATTATTAAAGGCACATGGGTTTAACACCTGCTTACACTGTCCTTAGAAATCTTGAGCCTGGGCATAACTTGGGGGGTTGGCTCACACTGTATGTGTCGCCCAGATCTCCCACCTCCCCAGGTGCCCACTATGTCCTTAGTGCATCACCATGCAAGTCCTTTGAGAAAGTCATGCTTCATTCCCAGACAAATTGTGACTCCAAATTTGTGACAAAAGCCTCTTTTGTCACCTGGATCAGCAGTGAGTTGCAAGAAGAGCAAAGCAGTGCTTGTGCTTTTGCCTTGAGGCTTTATTGTTTTTTTGGGGGCAGAGACAGCATGTGTATATATGCATGGCAAGGGATGCCAGCTCTGTGCCTGTGGATGCATATGAGCTTTGTGCCAGCTGTCTGTTGCTTGAGCCTGTGGTGCAGTGCACAGAGTTCTCCCAGATGCATTCTCCCCTTCTCAGCAGTAACACCTGCTTATTGTTCCCTCTGGAGTGGCTTGTGGCTCCATGGAGAACCACACAGCCAGTGTGTCCCTGCTGCTTCCTTAACAGGCAAACGTTCGGCTTTGTTCTTGTTTCCCGGTGGGCTTCTAGGGGAATCTCCCCTTCTGGAGTACAAATGGGAGAGGCATACAGAACAAGCCACATCCTTGGTGGCTTTGAGCTGTATGTTGGTTGCTGAAGGCATAATTTGCTCTAAGGCATAGCTGTTGTGGATGAAACTAAGAGAGATAGAGACTCAAGGGTGACTTTGGTGTTTTTTGCTTTTTTTTTGGTTACCTACTATTTGAGGTTTTCTCCCATTGCTGAACAATTAGATAACAAGGGTCTCTTTGACCATCCCTTGCCCATCAGAACCAAGGTTGTATTGTTCTTACATTACAATCACTTTACTTTTCTGTTTTGCATCTGTTCTCATGCTCCCTTTTCAATTAGATCTGAAAACTTTTAGATGAAGATCCTGGAGGAGTTTATGAAATACAACACAAAAGGACTGAACATAATCTCCTAAGGCCATTATGAGGTAACCAAATACTATAATCCCTGGTTATGTGATGGAGAAATGGAGTCACAGACTTGTCCAAAACTGTAAAGTATTTGGCATGCTGCAGAGCTGGACCACGGAAGCTTTCTTGGCACCACGCCCCAACCACCAGTAAGTAAGGCTGCTTCTCATTAAACACAAATAGAACTGGAGCTTTTGATCTAGTACTGAGGAAGAATCCTGCCCTTGATTTCAAGATGTATTTAGTAAGCTTGTGTTCTTCCATCACTGGTTTATGTCACACAGATTTATTACCTTACGTTATGTAAGAAGAAAGTGGTCATGCGAGGTGCTCCGTAGCTTGTAATGTCAGGAAGGAAACCCCTGCACTCCCAGTTCTGCTTTCATAGTGCTACATTTGCCTTTGGAAGAATATGCAGTGCTTGTGCATGTATTGATAAGAGCTCTTCCAAATGTGTGCCATTTAAATATTAGTTTACATTTAGTCATTCCATTCTGTTAAAATGATGCTGGTTGGAGTACTGTTCTTGCCAAACGTCCCTATTCAGAAAGGTTTTAGCTCTCTGCCAAAGCTTTGGTTGCTTCAGTTTCACTGGGCCAAATGGGAGGGGTTTTGACAGCCCTGTGTGCTTTGCAATATCAGGATTTTGTGCTGTTGCATAGTCAGGATGGCTTCAGGTTATATGGATTAATAATATGTGGAATACACACTTCCCTGTGTAGTTTGGGCCACTGATTTCAGCTGCTCAGTGTGTGTTTCAATCCACTTGAATCTTGCCTTTGATGTCCTTCACAGTCTTCTGCCTGTGTTCAGGGAAAAGATTTAAAGGCAGTTCTTGTCTGAGAGGCCACTGTAAGTGATCTCAGTAAGAGTGATGCCTTAAGCAACACTCACTAAGTAAAGTTCCTTGCAATTTTATTCAATGTGAACTCAGCAGCAGCAAAGATGGTTGCTAAATGCAAAATCATAAGAGCTGGACATAGAATAGTGTATGTTTTCTCATACATGTCCCTGGAAGGAGTGTAGTTCCCACCAGCTGAGATCTCACCTAGCAGATACTGATTTTGCAAGAGAAATCCAAACAGGTGTGGTGAGATCTGGCTTTCCACAGATCTGATACAAACCCAGCAGAACAATTCTGAATTTGGCTCCTGTTTAGCAATTGTGTTAGCAAGCACAAAAACTGCTCGAGATGTAGAATAGTTTTATGAGTCTCTTGCAGGCTTGTTATATAACTTTTACTTACTGATGTGCAAGAGAGGGTTAATTTTTCTTCATAGCAGCTAGTGTGGGGCTATGCTTTGAATTTCTGCTGCAAAGTGTTGATAATTCAGGGATGTTTTAGCTGTTGCTGAGCAGTGCTTAACAGAGTCAAGAAGAGGAAAAGGGCTGATGTTCAGAGTGATATTCTTTGCTTTCCTAATTAACCATTAGCCCTGCTTTGGAATTCCTTGTTTTGTTTTGCTTGCACTTGTGGCTTTTACCTATTAAAATGTCTTTATCTCAGCCCTCACTTTTAGTCTTCTAATTCTCTCTTGCTTCCCACCAGGACACAGTGAGCAAGCAGCTGTGTGTGGATTAGGTGCTGCCTAGGGCTAAACCATGACAACTGAGAAAAGCAGTGATCCTAAATTCAACCATTCCAGGAGATGTGATGTCACTTTTAATGTGTTAGTAAATGATATGGCTGGGTTGAAATGCAGAACTGTGAATTTCACTTGCAGTTTCCCGGCTGTGAGTTTTCTGACCTCTTCCAGGATCTGTCGTTGCAGGAGTTGTGCAGCATTTGTGATCGCTGGTACAAACCTGAAAGGTTAATCCTTCCTAAGTACCTGAGATTTTAACAGACAATTTCCTTGCCTTTTCCTGAATGTCACTTTGAATTTCAGGTTAATCTTCTAAATACTGAGGACCTTAGGAGCTCAGGATGTAATGTAAATGCTTGTGGCTACTGTGGCTCTAACTCTTAGTCCTTTGTATTTTCATTACCTTAATGGACATGCAAAACTTAATATGGGCAAATGATCAGATTAAAAGCAAGTGCATTTACTGAACTCTATACCTGGTTATAGAAGACATTGAAGTGAGCATACTGGAACATAGTATCATAGTATCAGTCAGGTTTGGAAGGGACCACAAGGATCATCTAGTTCCAGCCCCCCTTTCATGGGCAGGGACACCCCACACTAGGTCAGGCTGGCCAGAGCGTGCAAAGCATTGCAAAACGCCCTCTTTAGTTGCTGGTAGTATTGAAACTCTCCACTATTATTTCCTGTAAGGTCTCATAACTGATGTTGAAAGGATGCTGGGAAATAGTTGTTACACGATGCGTTGCTCTGATTTTCCCGACGTTCCGCGATTTCTGCCTGCACATACTAAAGGTTTCCAGCAGAGGTCAGGATGATATTGTCAGATATTTTGTGAACGCATTGACCTGAATAGGAACCTTCCAAACACTTTACATTTATTCATAGGCAAAACGCTTGGGTGGGTTCTGTTTGTTTTACTTTTTAATATACAGATCATGTAATTATTTTTGTTTTCCCTGGATTTCATCAGCGACTTTGTAAAGTTTGATAAACGTGTTGAGTGTGGAGGTAGGGAATGGAAGAAAACCGGTGGAAAGGTGATGACCCTGAAGAATTAATGCTGCTATACTGAGGTAAAGGTCTGCTACACTGCATGTTAGGACCAGGGAGCCTGAGACATCAATTTAGAATTATTGTAATTATTTATACTGAGTCTGTGTATGTAAGTGTACACATACATACGTGTGTGCACATGTATACACACCGTGAGTCCTGCGTCCAGCTCTGGGCCCCTCAGTTTAGGAAAGATGTTGACTTGCTGGAAGGTGTCCAGAGAATGGCAACAAAGCTGGGGAGAGGTTTGGAGCACAGCCCTTTGAGGAGAGGCTGAAGGAGCTGGGGAAGAGAAGGTTTAGAGGAGACCTTGTTGCTGTTTACAACTACCTGAAGTGAGGTTGTGTCCAGGCAGGGGGTGGTCTCTTCTCCCAGGCAACCAGCACCAGAACGGTATCACAGTATCACAGTATCGCTTAGGTTGGAAAGGACCTCGAGGATCATCGAGTCCAACCTATCAACACAGACCCCATGCCTAGACCATGGCACCAAGTGCCACGTCCAATCTCCCCTTGAACGCCTCCAGGGTCGATGACTCAACCACCTCCCTGGGCAACCCGTTCCAATGACGAATGACTCGCTCGGTGAAGAACTTTCTCCTCACCTCGAGTCTAAACCTCCCCTGGCGCAGCTTGAGACTGTGTCCCCTTGTTCTGGTGCTGGTTGCCTGGGACAAGAGGACACAGTCTCAAGCTGCATCGGGGGAGGTTTAGGCTGGATGTTAGGAAGAAATTTTTCACAGAAAGAGATTTGCCATTGGAATGTGCTGCCCAGGGAGGTGGTGGAGTCACCTTCACTGGAGGTAGAATAGAACAGAATAAACCAGGTTGGAAGAGACCTTCAAGATCGTGTCCAACCTATCATCCAACACCACCTAATCAACTAAACCATGCAACCAAGCACCCTATCAAATCTCCTCCTGAACACCTCCAGTGATGGTGACTCCACCACCTCCCCAGGCAGCCCATTCCAATGGGCAATCTCTCTTTCTGTATAGAACTTCTTCCTAACATCCAGCCTAAACCTCCCCTGGCACAGCCTGAGACTGTGTTTAGGTATTTAGGAAGAGACTGGATGGGGTGCTTGGTGCCATGGTTCAGCTGATTAGATGGTGTTGGATGATAGGTTGGACTTGATGATATCAAAGGTCGTTTCCAGCCTGGTCTGTTCTATTCTGTTCTATTCCATGGCTTCTTGTCATTACAACATTGTAGCATTCAGGCTTCTTGTTATTACTGATGCACCGATTATTGGCACATCAGCAATTCATGTGGATGATCACACAAAGGTTTGGGTTTTTAGAATAGAATAAAACTTTATTAGAATAAACCAAACCAGGTTGGAAGAGACCTTCAAGATCATCGTGTCCAACCCATCAACCAATCCAACCCACCCAAACAGCTAACCCATGGCACCAAGTACCCCAGCAAGTCTCCTTCTGAACACCTTCAATGACGGCGACTCCACCACCTCCCCGGGCAACCCATTCCAATGGGCAATCACTCTTTCTGTGTAGAACTTCTTCCTAACATCCAACCTGAACCTCCCCTGGTGCAGCCTGAGACTGTGTCCTCTTCTTCTGGTACTGGGTGCCTGGGAGAAGAGACCATCATCAGCCTGTCTACAACCTCCCTTCAGGTAGTTGTAGAGAGCAATAAGGTCTCCCCTGAGACTCCTCTTCTCCAGGCTAAGCAACCCCAGCTCCCTCAGCCTCTCCTCATAGGGCTTGTATTCTGTTCTATTCCATGGCTTCTTGTCATTACAACATTGTAGCATTCAGGCTTCATGTTATTGCTGATGCACCAATTATTGGCACATCAGCCATTCATGTGGATGATCACACAAAGGTTTTGGGTTTTTATTATTATTATTATTATTATTATGTATTTTAATTTTATATTGCAGCAGTATGTGGTGGTGTGCTCTGGATGTGTGTATGGCTCAACTCTTGCAACCAAACTTGCTGCGAGCATCGACTCCTGCCATACTCATGTCATCACTCTGTTCAGAGACACTTCAGCATCTGTGTTCAAAATGAGTTGTAGGAGCCTGTTTACAGCCCCTTCGACTAGCTACAAAATGGCTTGCTCCACTTGTGGTAGGAAGTAGCATCTGATATTTGGGTGCCTGAAAGAAGGAGATGATGTTCACCATCTCCACGAGTGTATAAAGCCTTGTGGAGGAAGAAAAATGATGGAGAGTGAAGTGCAATGAGATGGAAATGAAAGAAATCTGCTTTTCCTGATGCCTGTTCTAAATTATCTTGACAATAGAAGTTTTATCAGACCATGGTGTACTTTCTAAGGGGAAGTGGTGAAAGTTCATATTGCCAGTGACATTCATAGCTAGACTGGAAAATATTTGAGTGCTTATAGGGAATGAATCAAAGTTCAGTGAAGCATATGAGGTAGCTCAGTTGGCCATTTCTGATGTATTATTGTGACAAAATAAAATTGAATATCAAGCTTCAGCTCTGCTGTTTTAGGAATTATTTTATATCCACATAGAAGTTTCAGGAGCAGGGAAGTCATTGTGCCCCTGTACTCAGCACTGGTTAAGCCACACCTTGAGTATTCTGTCCAGTTCTGGGGCCCTCAGTTTAGGAAAGATGTTGAGTTGCTGGAAGGTGTCCAGAGAAGGGCAACAAAGCTGGGGAGGGGTTTGGAGCACAGCCCTGTGAGGAGAGGCTGAGGGAGCTGCGGTTGTTTAGCCTGGAGAAGAGGAGGCTCAGGGGAGACCTTATTGCTGTCTACAATTACCTGAAGGGAGGTTGTAGCCAGGCAGGGGTTGGTCTCTTCTCCCAGGCACCCAGTACCAGAACAAGAGGACACAGTCTCAAACTGCATCAGGGGAGGTTTAGGTTTGAAGTGAGGAGAAAGCTCTTCACAGGGAGAGTTGTTATCCATTGGAATGGGCTGCCCAGGGAGGTGGTGGAGTCACCATCCCTGGAGGTGTTCAAGCGGGGATTGGACGTGGCACTTGGTGCCATGGTTTGGCAGTCATGAGGTGTTGGGTGACAGGTTGGACTTGATGATCTTTGAGGTCTTTTCCAACCTTATTGATTCTATGATTCTATGTTTCATCTTTTTATTGGAAATGAGCATATTATGGAATCAAGCAGCTCTAGACAGAGATGACTGCAAATGGCATAAAGAAATACCCTTTCACATTGTGTGCTTCCTGATTTACCATAGTGGGCAAGGATAGTTTGCAAATGAGAAAGTCACGTGGCATTTTAGGAAGTTAGTTTTTCTTATCAAAAAGGGGGCTCTCTTTCCTCATGGTGACACTTATTATTTGAGAAGTTTGCCTAACTAGGCAATAACTAAATATTTTAACAGAAATCCTGAGAGATGTCCCTGGGTACCTTGGTTATGGCATAATCCAACACGTTTTAAGAAGGGTGGTATTTCTCCTAAACTCAAGGATGTTAAGCCCATTAAGATCAAGCTCCTTGTTATGAATTTAGAATATCTGGGTTCTTGAAATCCAGGTTTCTCTTCACTAATCAACCATTAAAGAAGTAATTTTGTAGCAGAGGTACATGTCAGGCTTGAAGTATTAATTTTACTTCAGTGCATTTTTAAGAGAGGAGGTATTACTGGCAGACAGTGCAGTGGCACTTGGGTCATTTGCACATAATAAACAGTTCAACCTGAGACATCTTTGGTGGTTTTAGCCCAGTCCCTTTAT
This sequence comes from Melanerpes formicivorus, assembly GCF_026170545.1. Classification (NCBI taxonomy): domain Eukaryota; kingdom Metazoa; phylum Chordata; class Aves; order Piciformes; family Picidae; genus Melanerpes; species Melanerpes formicivorus. The sequence goes on from NW_027142363.1 coordinate 5,966,036, forward strand.
AGCTCTTGTCTGTCTCTTCCCTGGCATTTACACCCAGCACAAGAATACAAAATGCTCTCAGGTTTTGTCATCCTTTATTCTCTTGGGCTTGAGCTACCTGCCTTCTTGCAGAGGCCTCCCAAAATACAGTCCCACAAGTCCCCTGCTTTTCTTAGTAGCCATTTTTTGTAGCCAGCCCAACTTTAACTTATTTTCCCATAAATGTCAGACTTCCAGATGGCCATGTGCAATTGCACTCATCCTGTTTTACGTGAGACCCATTTGGCTCCATGCAAGGCACCAGTGCCAGTTGCCAGTACTTTATCACACTGTGTACCAATACTTGAGTCCTCGCATTTGTTTTCCTGTCTAGCTGCCTTCTGCTGTGCTAGAAGCCTTTTGTCTAAGTATAAAGCTATCACCCAAGCTTCACCAGCAGAAAGTCTTGCTCTCATAATACTCCAGCAAAAACATTTTCCATTGTCATTAATATCATGCACATATTTGCATCACTTGGCAGAGCAGTGAGGAGGAAAGATACTCATTTCAACTTTGCCAACCTCTAATCTTGCTTGCCAAACTCTCCTCTTTTTGGGACTTAATACATCTATTATGTCTGCTTTGTCAAGAATACTGGGAAATGTTGGTAGGTTTTTTTTTGTCACTGCTGTTTGTGGGCTTTTTTGGTAGGTGCCAGTGATTTAGTTTTATGCTGGTAGGTGGAAAACAGCTAAGCCTATCTCATTGTTTGGAATGAGAAAACAAACAAACAAAATCCCCACAAACAAAAAACCCCCACATAGTCCAAGCACCTATCTTCCTTCCTGGTCAAAGCATAAAGTTAACACTATTAACAGAGAAGATATTAAAGAACATATATTTTTATAGTCTACGGTGCTACAGGCTGGGGTCAGAGTGGCTGGAGAGCGGGCGGCAGAAAGTGACCTGGGGTACTGGTTGACAGCTGGCTGAACATGAGGCAGCAGTGTGCCCAGGTGGACAAGAAGGCCAATGGCATCCTGGCCTGTATCAGGAATGGTGTGGCCAGCAGGAGCAGGGAAGTCATTGTGTCCTGTACTCAGCACTGGTTAGACCACACCTTCAGTCCTGTGTCTAGTTCTGGGCCCCTCAGTTTAGGAAAGATGTTAAGTTGCTAGAATGTGTCCAGAGAAGGGCAACAAAGCTGGGGAGGGCTCTGGAGCACAGGAGAGGCTGAATGAGCTGGGGTTGCTTAGCCTGGAGAAGAGGAGGCTCAGGGGAGACCTTATTGCTGTCTACAACTCCCTGAAGGGAGGTTGTGTCCAGGTGGGGGTTGGTCTCTTCTCCCAGGCAACCAGCACCAGAACAAGAGGACACAGTCTCAAGCTGCACCAGGGGAGGTTTAGGCGTGCTGGAACGTGTCCAGAGAAGGGCCACGAGGATGATCAGAGGGCTGGAGCACCTCTCCTATGAGGACAGACTGAAGGAGTTGGGGCTGTTCAGTCTGCAGAAGAGAAGGCTCCGAGGTGACCTCATTGTGGCCTTCCAGTATCTGAAGGGGGCCTACAGGAAGGCTGGGGAAGGACTTCTCAGGATATCAGGTAGTGATAGGACTAGGGGGAATGGAATGAAGCTGGAGGTGGGGAGATTCAGGCTGGATGTGAGGAGGAGGTTCTTCACCATGAGAGTGGTGAAACCCTGGAATGGGTTGTCCAGGGAGGTGGTCGAGGCCCCGTCCCTGGGGGTGTTTAAGAGCAGGCTGGATGAGGCTCTGTCCAGCCTGATCTAGTGTGGGGTGTCCCTGCCCATGGCAGGGGGGTTGGAACTAGATGATCCTTGTGGTCCCTTCCAACCCTGAATGAAACTATGAAACTATAATAACTATAAAGTTCTTCACAGAAACAGTGACTGGCCATTGGAATGTGCTGCCCAGGGAGGTGGTAGAGTCACCATCACTGAAGGTGTTCAAAAAGGGATTGGACATGGCACTTGGTTCCATGGTTTAGTTGATTAGATGGTGTTGGGTGGTAGGTTGGACTCAATGATCTCAAAGGTCTTTTCCAACCTGGTCTGGTCTGTTGTATTCTACTCTACTCTACTTCATTCTTGAAAACAGACAAAAAACCAACCCATAAAACACTTACTTTCACAATACATAAACTCCTATTTTCCAGGGTAGTGTTTTAGGAACGTGCTGTCCTGAGGAAAAGGCCTACTTACTGTAGTTATTGCTGAGTTGTAACTCAACACAGTTTGGCTTCCAATTCAAATGCAAGAATCTGCTTTTTATACCTGATTCTTCTGATTTCCCCAGGCTTACTTCACTTTTTCTGATTCCTTTGCAGGGAGGTAAGAAACTTTATATTCATTGTAGGGTTAGTTTGTTGTTTGAAATGTAAATTGGAAATGGCACAGACCATCAAGGGAATGGGCTTAGTTCTTATCCTGTTTTCCTTTTTTCCCCCAGATCTCTTATCTGTAATTTGGAACATGACCTTTTATATTTTAGATCCATGAAGTACTCACCTCTTTGACCTCTAACATCCAAATAGCACTCCCTACTTAGTATTTCCAAACCCAGATTTGCCTTTGCTTCAGGAATAATGTAGTGAATACACAAAACAGTAGTGTCTTCTCATGTGCAGTGTACTTCCAGATTTAATTCATTTCATACAGAAAATACTTGACAACCTGTAAGTTACAGGTAAGTGTCACCATTTTTTTAAGAGGAATATAGCTGATCACTATTCTCACATCAGGGTTTGGACAAAAATAAGCTGTCTCTCCTAAATTTTGGGTACCTTTATGTGAAAGTCTTAAGAGCATTAAAAACATGAAATTCTGTTGTGTTTAAATCTATGCTGAGCTTTATCCTATTGCATTTACTATTGGCCCATTCCATATGCTCCTTATTTATGTGCACCTGCCTCCCAATTAAATCTTCATTAACATGAACATCTGTAGAAGCTCTTCTGACTTTCAAGTCACTTGAAGCATTAGATAGTTTGCACTATATACTTTTCTAGCTTAATCTCTGGTGAACTTCCAAAAGATGCATAGAGAGACAAAAATCCCAGAAGTGGGTGGGGAGAAAACCAAAAAAACACAACAATATTAACAACTTTGGGACTCAAAATTCTTGCTAACTTTTGCTCTGTTTTATTTTGTCTTAGTTTCTCATTTCTTTATATTCACTGCTAATGCAAATGCATAGAACAAATTCCATTATTTGGTTTGGGATTGACAGACTGTTGTGTGGAAAAGTTGCTATTATTTAGTAAGAGAACTGCTTGAAAAGTCTCTGAATTGTGGGACCAATTACAACGGGAAGCAAGTAATCCACTTCATGGCAGCCCTCAAGGAAAATAAATTTGGTTCTGCTGCCCTTAACACTTTAAGTAAATCATGTGCTGTACACAGATGTACATGTTCAAATGAACTTGTGTTGAAAGTCTGTGTAAGAAGATAAAACAAATGCCCACTAGTATAGTGATTGGTCTCTGTGCAGTAGTGGAAGTGCAGAACTAATGCCTAGAATATAGAAGCTGAATTTCTTGTTACTCCTAAGGGGGGGTAAAAAGAAATATAACCACTGCTTGAGGTCACCACTGAGGTCACTGACAGCACAGCATGGGGGATTCAACTATAGCAGCATAACTACATCTAACTCATGGCTGTGAAAGAGATCTTTAGCTGCCATTGCTGCTAGATGCTTAAATTGGAAGAAGTGAGAATACATTCTTTTAAAGGGGGAAAAAAACTTTAAAGATTAAATTTGAAAGTAACTTCTTATAAATACAAATTATATTCTTATTAAACATTATTGTCAGTTCCACTATCCACTGCTCCATGAAGGTGATCTCACTTAAATCAGTAAAAGCAAGGGTGAGCTGGTTGGTAGGGAGACCCTTTTGCAATACATGCCCTGCTTGCTTTAATAATTAGATATGGTCCTGTTGTCAAACCGTAGTCCAGCTTTTATCATCCTTGGCAGGCAGAGCAGAACAACACTCTGCCACTTGACCTGCTCATAAAAACTTGAACAGGAAACAGCAATAAATAATCCACTCAAAAGGCCCTTGAGAAAAGCATTACATGTGATTCCTTATAGGAATTGCATGCTATTTTAGGGGGAAAGTGTGAGCTCTTTCAAAACTTGGGCTTTGCACTGTTAACTTTTTTTTTCCCCCCATTTTTTACAGCTGAGTCCAAATCAGAGCTGAGAAAGGCTTCAAAATTGTTACCAGTTTCACACCTTTTAATTAATATTGACATCAACTTGAAGTACACACAAGCACATCCAAGCCCCCAGCACCAAGTTGTCAGGGATGTTCCTGCTTAATGTAGAGTCAGTTCTGTGATAAGCAGTGTCTCAAAACAACCAACCAGGCCTCTTACTACTCCAGAGATGGTCCTCACTTCTTTCACATGGGGAGGCCAATCCTTTATCTTCTGCTTCACATGGAAACCTTCGTCTGTTTTTTTAATGCAGTGACATGAATTTGACCTCACATCCCTTACCTCAGCCAGAACATCCCTGCTATCTTTGTGCCTGGGCATTGAAATGGGCTTAAGGTGGAAAAAAAATGCTCTGGTTTCCTCTGGAAATTTACTCCCTGCATTTCTGAGGGAAGCCAAACTACTTGAATTCTCTTTCTAGCCTGGAAAAAGAGGCTGATTCTATTTTTTGTTTTTACAACATATTTATAGACAGCAGCATGCAATCATTTCCCCAGACTTTTGCTTTAATCTCTGGCTTGTCTCATGAAGTGAATTAGAGAATTAAGGCTACAATACATTGTATTTTTAGTCACAGAGTAAGTTGTCTTTCCATGTGTGTACAATAATCTAATTTTTAATGTTCATTTCAGTGGCCTGAGTGAATCTGTATTAATTGGTGAAGAAAATGAAAGTCTTTAACCAAGAATTTGAGAGAGAAAAAAGCTAATACAGAATCACAGAATCACCAAGGTTGGAAGAGACCTCAAAGATCATCAAGTCCAACCTGTCACCACAGACCTCATGACTAAACCATGGCACCAAGTGCCACGTCCAATCCCCTTTTGAACACCTCCAGGGATGGTGACTCCCAGACTTCTCACCTTTAGTAAATTAAAATGAACAGTAGTTAGATGTGGTATTGTTTTGGTTTGGGTTTTTTAATGTTCACTCATATAGTCTTTGTTTCCAGCTTTGTTAGTTTATAAGTAGATTAAGAAAGTTTGGGGAAAGCATCTAAAAATGTCCTTTTCTTTTTCATAAGGCTTATTTTTGTGAGATTAAATATAACTCATTTTTTCCCACTTTATAGAAGCTAAATTAGTAGATATTTGGCTGAAGATATAGGTATTTAAATATTAGGGCAGTGCTTGCTCAAAATCAGAAATCCTATGAAATAATTTACATCTATAATGTTGTTGTTCAGAAATTAAAGGCATGCCCAATGAAGAGCAGATTGATAAAGTTCTTCCTAATAGATCTTAGTCTTACAGCTGGTCTGCATTCAAACAGTGCAAATTCTAATGCCTGAGTGATTTGAACACAATTTTTGTCAGAAATAGATGCAGAAACATGTACCTCTGTTTGGTTGCTCATTTCACCATTTATTCCTGCACTTTAACCTCCTAACAAGTTCATGGAATCATAGAATTAATAAGGTTGGAAAAGACCTCAAAGATCATCAAGTCCAACTTGTCACCCAACACCTCATGACTACAAAACCATGGCTTTAAGTGCCACATCCAATCCCTTTTTTAACACCTCCAGGGATGGTGACTCTACCACCTCCCCGGGCAGCACATTCCAATGGCTACAACTCTCTCTGTGAAGAACTTTCTCCTCACCTCAAGCCTAAACTTCCCCTATGCAGGAAAGTACTTGGAATCAAGTTAACAGTGTAGCAATTAAAAATAGCTGGACAATGATTCTTTTTCAGTGTTACAATTTCTTATATGACACACATGAAACATGTACAAAAAACTACAAGACTGATGAGATTTGACTCGTTTCAGGTCTTCAGCTGCCAGCGTGGTCCATCTTCTGGCCTGTCAATAGAATAGAATAGAATAGAATAGAATAGACCAGACCAGGTTGGAAGAGACCTTCAAGATCATTGCGTCCAACCTATCATCCAACACCACCCAACCAACTAAACCATGCAACCAAGCACCCTGTCAAGTCTCCTCCTGAACACCTCCAGTGATGGTGACTCCACCACCTCCCCAGGCAGCCCATTCCAATGGGCAATCACTCTCTCTGTGTCCTTGAAGACCAGATGAAAAGAGATACTCATTAACACTTGTATGAATTTACCTGTTTTGCACAGGGGCAATGAAGCAGTGCTGAACAAAGTTAAGGTAGTCCACCATTATCCGCTTGCATCCTGTCTTGTTCCTGTGTCTGTCAAGATTTGCTGGTATGGCTGTCTCACTACATGGGAATATTGCACTTCTGTGCTTTGCTGCTCACTCTTTCTTCTTTCTAAAAAACAGATTATTGTGGGCAGGCTTGGTAATTTGTGTAGTTTCCAACCATGCATGGAATGCATGAGTGATTTGGTAGCCAGGATGGATGGGTAAATCCATCGGGTTCTGCCTAGTAAATAACTGTGAGGCTGTTAGTGTTGTCTGTTTAGTTTTTCAATGCTATCATTGGCTGTTAAAAAAAAGTTAGCATTGTGTGGCTTTTATAAACATCCCCCCTTGATGTATATCTAATTTATTTCATTGAGAAGCTTACCCTTATACCAAGTACTTACTTGCCTACACAGTATTCTTAGGTTGGTGGAGGACTCATTTATTTATTTACCAATCTTCTTGGTTATTGACTATGCAAAAGTTTCCACTAATGAGAACTCTTCCCCATTGTGAATCATTAATACATTAAGTACACTTCAAATTCCTCCGGTAATGATACAATGAGAATTGCTTTAGCTGATTTAAATGACACAGATGTAGTACTAATTATACATTTTAAATTGGCAACAAACACAATTAATTTGTTGATTATCTAAAACAAGAGTAAACTTTTTTATTATAGTAATTTGCTCTAATTTATTGCACATCCATTTTCTTTGTGCAATGTTTATGCATTTGACAAACCTACAAAGAGATGTGTAATTAGACCTGTTTCATCCATCACTGGCTGCCTTTTAACCAGAGGTTTTACGTGAACAGCTTACAAAGGCACTATCAGATTAACCAGATCATAATGGTGATATCTCTTAAACCATCAAATGGACTTTTAAACCATTTTTTTTTCCCCCTAGTAATTTCTGTGGATTATTAAAATAGAATAGTTTTAATGTAGCTTACATTACTTGAAGGTATTTTACAGGGCTGTTCTGTGGCTGGTGAGTTGATTTGTTGTAGTTTGCCGGCTCTGTCGGTGTTTAGATTGCGAATTCTTTGGTAAAATTTGAAGGAAAAATAATTTGTGGACAGGATTTGAATGGAAAAAAAAAAAAACCCAAACAAAACCCTACAAACCAAAAATCTTCCCCTTCCAACAGCAGCTTCCTGGTTGTAGCCAGGAAGGGATTGGTCTCTTCTCCCAGGCAACCAGCACCAGAACAAGGGGACACAGTCTCAAGCTGCACCAGGGGAGGTTTAGACTCGAGGTGAGGAGAAAGTTCTTCACTGAGAGAGTTGTTGGCCATTGGAATGTGCTGCCCAGGGAGGTGGTGGAGTCACCATCCCTCGAGATGTTCAAGAGGAGACTGGACGTGGCACTTGGTGCCATGGTCTAGTCATGGGACTGTGGTGACAGGTTGGACTCGATGATCCTTGAGGTCTCTTCCAACCTTGGTTATACTGTGATATATGCTTTGTGTTCAGGGAAGTGTTAGAATGATTTGTCCATGGAGCAAAACTAGAAATGAGTAGATTCAGATTGGATGTTAGGAGAAATGAGTAGATTCAGATTGGATGTTAGGAAGAAGTTCTTCCCCATGAGGGTGGTGTGACACTGGCACAGGTTGCCCAGGGAGGTGGTGGAAGCCTCATCCCTGGTGGTTTTTAAGTCCAGGCTGGATGTGGCTGTGAGCAACCTGATCTGGTGTGAGGTGTCTCTGCCCATGGCAGGGGGGTTTGAACTAGGTGATCCTTGAGGTCCCTTCCAACCTTAATAATTCTATGATTTTATGAATTCAGGAAATCAGAGTAAGGCCATTATAATACATTATTTTTACTTAAGCCTACATTTTGGACATGAAAATCCTGCAAGTGTGCATATCAAGCCCTGTCACCAAATCATTTATTTGTCTACTACATCCTGGTTTCATAGAGCTTTATACTGGTGCTCATATATCTCACTGAAATTCCCCAGATGTGTGGCGTCCTCATTGTTTATTGTAGCATAGAATAGACAGCCACACCTTGTAAGAGGCTCTAATGGTCAGCTCTGGGATAATTCATTAAACTGACTACAGGACCAGGAATTAAAAATAACAAACCACAAACCAAGCCCCCCACTCCCCCAGCCTTCCCCCCTGACACAAAACAAGCAAAAAGCTCTCTCATAGGCTTACTCTGTATTTTCAATGACACCGATGCTTGTAGAGGAAATGTGTATTAGTTATGTTTTTAGCATCTGAAAGGCCTTTCGGTTCATTTAGAAACCATGTTCACTTTCAGCTAGTGGCACTATAGTAGCCACCATGGGCTAGGCAAGCAAGTTTTATCAGAGCACATCATGTCCTGTGGTCTGTGTCTTTCTCATGTTCGAGATCCTCAATCTAGTGGAAAACTCAGTTTTGTTCTCTGTTAAGTGCATTTGAGTAAAAAAACCCAATCTCTTCCTTTTTCTAGGTCTAGGTATGATGAATCATAGAATCAATAAGGTTGGAAAAGACCTCAAAGATCATCAAGTCCAACCTGTCACCCAAGACCTCATGACTACTAAACCATGGCACCAAGTGCCATGTCCAATCCCCTCTTGAACATCTCCAGGGATGATGACTCCACCACCTCCCTGGGCAGCACATTCCAATGGCTAACAACTGTCTCTGTGAAGAACTTGCTCCTCACCTCGAGGCTAAACCTCCCCTGGCACAGTTTGAGACTGTGTCTTCTTGTTTCTGGTGCTGGTTGCTTGGGAGAAGAGACCAATCCCCTCCTGTCTACAACCTCCCTTCAGGTAGTTGTAGACAGCAATAATGAGTGCAATAGAGCTATGCAATCTCCTATTTAAAATGAAAATTCCTACTTCTCATGACTTTTTTTCTCACTGAAGTTACAATTAATTCCCAGGAAACAACAACCAACCAACCAACCAAAACAACAACAAAAAAACAACCAACTGGAACAAGACCAAACCAACCAACCAAGAAACCTCAAAACCAAACCAACCAAGCAAAAATATTTCTGGGCTGAGGATGGGCTCTACTAGACAGAAACCAGAATTTAGTTTCCTTGGACACCATCAACAGCAGTGTCAGTGATCACAAGTGCCAGCAGCAGAGCACTCATCCTAGGTAAGCATAGGTGCATTGGAAGGAGATGCACCTCCATTCCTTCTCCTAGCATGTTTGTTTCACCTTGTCTATTGCCATCACTGGAGGTGTTCAGGAGGAGACTTGACAGGGTGCTTGGTTATATGGGTTAGTTGATTAGATGGTGTTGGATGATAGGTTGGACGTGATGATCTTGAAGGTCTCTTCCAGCCTGGTTTATTCTATTCTATTCTATCTCCAACTGGGAGTGCAGCCACATGCCAGGAACCGCTCTACCATTTGTGATCCCTGAATGTCCTTATAAACAAACAAACAAACAAACAACTCAAACACACTCCCCCTCCAAACCCACATCAAAACAACCAAACCAAACCAAACCAACCCCTCCAAAAAACCACACATCAAAAAACCCAACAAAAAAACAAACCCTAAAGCAAAACAACAACAACAAATCAACCAACGAAAACCCCAGACTTCTACCTTTCTGATAATGAATCCCCCAGTTACTGAGGAAAAGGGTTACTTTTTATGTCATGAAATGTTTATTTCTGTACTTTTATATGTTTTATAAGACATGGGCTTAGTAACAAGCACAGTCACAGTCTGGTTTCTCCCTGATGTGAGTCTATTTTTCCTTTCTTAATTTTTTTAGTGTACAGCTGTGGATATTCATAGTTTCATAGTTTCATAGTTTCATTCAGGGTTGGAAGGGACCACACGGATCATCTAGTTCCAACCCCCCTGCCATGGGCAGGGACACCCCACACTAGATCAGGCTGGACAGAGCCTCATCCAGCCTGGGCTTGAACACCTCCAGGGATGTGGCCTCAACCACCTCCCTGGCCAACCCATTCCAGGGCTTCACCACTCTCATGGTGAAGAACTTCCTCCTCATGTCTAGCCTGAATCTCCCCACCTCCAGCTTCATTCCATTCCCCCTAGTTCTATCACTACCTGAGATCCTGAGAAGTCCTTCCCCAGCCTTCCTGTAGGCCCCCTTCAGATACTGGAAGGCCACAATTAGGTCACCTCGGAGCCTTCTCTTCTGCAGAGATTTGGAAACAATCAAGATTTCATTGTAAAAGGAGAGAACAGGCATTTCATGGCACAGTGTATTTTCACTGTATTGCACCTTTAAAAAGAGGTATGTAGCTATTCTTGAACTATTAAACTGTATGTGTCACCAATTTATCTTGTTACCAGAAGCGTCTCATGTGTCACTTGGCAGCATGACAGCTTTCTTTCCCCCCCAAGTCTATTGTATAATTGTGTTTTGTTAGCTGCTTTTGTTTTATAAATACTCTACTAAAGGAATCTCTGAAGATCAAGATTTTTGATGCAGTGTTTTTCTTTGCTGTGCTTTGATGTTGACCTTCACCCAGTCCTATCACAGCGACAAGCACAGTATTTTGCTCTCAAGAAGTTACCGGTTCTATGTCAGGAAAGCAAGCATTTCTTTTTCATATTACAGCTTTTCCAAGCAGGCTGGCTCCATTCTGGCAGATTGCTCACTGAAACTCTTCTGCAACAATTTTCCTGGGAAAAAATTAGGTTTGCCAAAATCATCTTGATTTGAAAAGCGGCCAAGACAACTCCATTGCTATCCTTCTTCACGCGTTTATGTGAGCCTGCACTGGTGTATGTGCTCTTTTCCCCTTCTGACAACTTCCCCTTCCAGAGATCAGCTCTGTGGGCTCCTGCTTTGCCTGATAGGTTGAGGAAATTCTCTAACATTTAATGAAAGCCACTGGTATTTGTGGAAGAATAAATTGTGGAAGAATAAATAATGGAGTGGTTTTGGGACAGCAGTTTTGTTCAGCTTGATGAGTCTAAGAGATATGTCAGATCCTGCTCTTGGGTCACAACAACCCCAAGCAATGCTCCAGGCTTGGGGCCAATGTGGCTGGAAAGCTGCTGGAAGAAAGGAACCTGGGGGTGCTAAGGGACAAGCAGCTGAATAGGAGCCATCAGTGTGCCCAGGTGGCCAAGAAAGCCAAAGGCATCCTGGCTGGGATTAGAAATGCTGTGTCCAGTGGGAGCAGGGAGGGGACTGTCCCCTGGTACTCAGCTCTGGGGAGGCCACACCTCAAGTGTTGTGTCCAGTTTTGGGCACCTCAATACAAGAGAGATGTGGAGGTGCTGGATTGAGTGCAGAGGAGGGCAAGGAAGCTGTGAAGGGCCTGGAGAGTAAGTCTCATGAAGAGCAACTGAAGGAGCTGGGGATGGTCAGTTTGAAGCAGAGGAGGCTGAGGGGACACCTCATGTCTCTCTACAGCTACCTGAAAGGAGGTTGTGGAGAGGTTGGTGCTGGTCTCTTCTCATAGGTAATTAGTGATAGAACGAGAGGGTACAGCTTCAAGTTACAATAGGGTGGGTTTAGGCTGAACATTAGGGAAAAAAATTGTTTACAGAATGAGTGGTGAGGCAGTGGAATGTGCTGCCCAGGGACGTGGTGGAGACCCCAAGCCTGGATGTGTCTCGAGGTGTTTTGGATGTGGTGCTTGAGGATATAGTTTAAGGGTGAACCTTGTAGAGCAGGGTTATCAGTTGGACTTGGTGATCCTGAGGGTCTTTTCCAACCTGAATGTTTCTGTGATTCTGTATTTAAAAGCAATTGAGCAAACACTTACTCTGTCTCTGAGTAGTTATGGAGAAAAATTATTTGTTGCCTGCTTTATAACAAGTTCTGGAAGTCTGGTGTTAAGCCCTGTCTCCCACTTAATCTTATTCCTTAACAAATGAATTTTACTTAACTTGTCTTCCTAGACTATGTTTGTGAAATATCTTGTCAGTCTGAAAGTTTTCCTCATTGCCCTCTGCAATTTCTCTGCCTTTCTTAAGGAGAAGTGACCCAATTGAATATTCCAGCTGAGTTTCCTCCTTGCCTGCAGACAGGAAAACTTCCATCCCATGTCTTTTACATGACACTTCACAAAACGTTTTTCAGATTGACATTTAGCAGTTTTGCAGTAGTATTTTGTCTCTGGCTTCTATTCAGTTGAGGTGTTATAACACATTGATTCTTCCTCAGTACTGCTGCTTAGCCAGGTAGCTCCCATTTTATATGGTGTTTCCCTTTTGCTCATTTGAAGTGTAATATCTGAATTTTTCCTTCATTAAATTGAATACTTTCTGGTACTATAGCACTGCTCCAATTTCTGAAAGGAGTGCAAAATGTAATCCTGCAAGCCCTCACAGATCAGGGATAGCCATAAATATTGCAACATATTTGCTATCCAAGATGTGAATGAAAATATTGAAAGCCTACCAGATTGTCTTACCAAGACACCTTGCATGATACAGCCCTCCCATTTGACAGTGAGCCTTTCCTTTGGGAGCTGTTCTTCTGATTGTGATTGATGACATACCTGTTCTATTAGTTCCAAATTAAATGCATGTATAATTCATGCTGTGTTTCTTAAAAAGAGGTGCACCTGAGCAGCAGGGAAGAGGACTTGGCTCCTGCCCGCTAGGTGAAGTGCAAACCTTGCTAGTGGGACTTGCTCTGGAAGTGCCTGAGCATGCTTAGCTGGAGGAAGCTTCCAGAGTGCAGAGTTAGACAGGAAGCCTGCAGCTCAAATCAGAGTGCAACCTCTGTGAGAGCTCAGGAAGCAAGCACATAACCATGGCTCAGAAACTTTTCATAGCAAACCATTGTGTCCTTCATAGATTTCATAGAATGGATTGAGCTAGAAAGGGACCTAAAAGAGCTCCTAGTTCCAGCCCCCCTCCACCTCCATAAAAGGTATTTTAAGGTATTGTTACTAGAGAAATCACAGAATCACAGAACGGCAGTGGTTGATAAGGACCTCTGGAGATCATCTATCTGACCCCTATTCAAAACCAGGCTAAAATCTGCATCGATATTTGACATCTCCTCATCTAAGTTTTGACTCAGCACTGTTCACTCCTTTCACAAGTCATCAAAGCTTTGTGCTCATTTTGCAGTTCTATTTAGTAAGCAGAGTTTAAGCATGCTCTTAATGTGTGGTGTACAGGGAAGTGCCTTGCTCATTCATCAAATCAAGGCCATTTCCAGCGCCAGTCCTTACTATTCAGAAGAAGGGATCCATGTAGGTACAAACCAAAAACTCTGATTCTATTTTCTTCGAGTAATCATTTGGTTGTCTGGTGGCTACAGTCAGATTGCTGTTCCTCTGCTTTGCTTTTTGAATTTGATAGAAAGCAAAGTTGACTTGTTAAACAGATTCCTTGCATGCTCCATAATTCTTAGAGAAAGGCCAAACTCACACAACTCTCTTTGCTTTCTCTCCCCACAACCTATGCTGACATGTATTGTGGATGTGATGTTGGAACAAAACACATCCTGCTTTTGCACCTTTGCTACAGTTTAGGGCTATGCCTAACTGTAAATAAAAATATTCCAGAGACTTTGAATGGAAGGTAAATAATGTTAGGGGTTGGACACAGAATAATAGATAGGTTTATATCATCCCATTGGTTTGTTGAATACATTATCTTTTGTACCACAGATAGTTCTTTCTCTTTTCTCCCTGTCACTTCTGCCTGCTTGCTGCTTTCTCTCTCTCTGTGGCATTGCTGGAATAATCTTTGTTTTGACTGCTGTGTGAGGAGCCAGGGAGGGATGGGGCCAGGCAAAAGCAGGCTAGCTGCGTGTTTGGGCTTTTCTGCCGCAGGAGGAGTGGGGAAAGAAGAGGTGAATTTGTACAAGGGAGCATTTCTGATGTTGGTGAATTGTGAATATATGTAAATATACCCTGTAGATGTTTATTACTTTTATACATTTATATTTAGCCCACTTTTTGTAAATACAACTATATTTTGCTTCCAAGATTCTGAGCTAGTCTGGTAATTTATTCAGGGGGAAAATCTCTGATTTGCTGGAAGGCAAATCCAACGCATGACAACCTTATTTGGACGTCTTTATTATGTGGTAAAAGCGCTATTTCCTGTTCCAGTAAAAAATACTGGGGAGGAGAAGGAGAGGAAGAATTTTAGATAATGTTCTGTGAAGCAACTTGCATGCCATCTGCACTTTGGCATCCTCCACAGTTTTTTCTTGGAGGTTTTGTAATGTCCCAGTTGTTACCAATAATTTAGTTTCAAGCTAGGAGTGCCCAAAATCCAGGGGCTTCTGATGGATGACTTATACAGCTGAATAGTGAAGTCATTTGATTTTTAACTGTGTATGTTTGTTTTTCTTTAGAGCTATGCTGATGGTGTTTATTCCCTTTATAATACACTTTACAGGAGTATTTGATCTTACTTTTTAGCCTGAACTCAGAATTGTGTTACAGTCTGTAATCTAGCAGCAGTGGTATGAACGTCAATTATGATGCACTTAAGTCCAGCTTATGTTGTTTGTAGTTTAACCTTCTCCATTTGTTTTGATTTTTCAGGGATTTGATTCCACTTCCTGTTACTGACTTTTTGTAGTTTTTAATGCTTCTGAAATATCCAGAGGCAAAGGTCCAGTTGCCTGCAAGGTCCTGTACAAACATACAGTTGATTACTAAACTTTCTGGAGCAGCAACTGTGACGGTATGAAGAGTCTGTTATAGGATGGATGAGAAGAATGGATCCACAAGGATAAAAGAAGCTGTGCATTTCCTTTGCTTGAGAATTTCAGTATTTTTCCTCCCATTCCCTGGAGACTGAATTCCATTCAATTTTCCTTGGTGCTCTCTTCTCCCTATACTTTGCGCCTTCTCTCTCTCAGGAGACCCTACTGAACCTCTTGCCCATGCACTCCACTGGCACAGTCAGTGAGCTATATTGCCTTCCCTTGCTTGCTGAGACTTGCTTTCCTGGCTAGGTGCCTCTCCTATCAAATCACCTTTTTCTCATTTTCAGCTCTTTATAGAGGATACTCTTTATAGAGTATCTGAAGGGGGCCTACAGGAAGGCTGGGGAAGGACTTCTCAGGATCTCAGGTAGTGATAGGACTAGGGAGAATGGAATGAAGCTGGAGGTGGGGAGATTCAGGCTAGATGTGAGGATGAGGTTCTTCACCATGAGAGTGGTGAGACCCTGGAATGGGTTGTCCAGGGAGGTGGTCGAGGCCCCGTCCCTGGAGGTGTTTAAGAGCAGGCTGGATGAGGCTCTGTCCAGCCTGATCTAGTGTGGGGTGTCCCTGCCCATGGCAAGGGGGTTGGAACTAGATGATCCTTGTGGTCCCTTCCAACCCTGAATGAAACTATGAAACTATGAAACTATGATTTGGTTGCCAGATGTACTTGTTTTCACTCATCTAGTTGCATTTATGGCCATGTAGCAGTTTTAAGTTAAATGTTCTTCTTGAGTAGTAGTGGGGGAAGAGGAAGGAAAGATTGTTACTTGGGGTTGCTTAGGCTGGAGAGGAGGAGACTCAGGGGTGACCTTATTGCTCTCTACAACTACCTGAAGGGAAGTTGTAGACAGGTGGATGTTGGTCTCTTCTTCCAGGCAGCCAGCACCAGAACAAGGGGACACAGTCTCAAGCTGCGCCAGGGGAGGTTTAGGTTGGATGTTAGGAAGAAGTTCTACACAGAGAGAGTGATTGCCCATTGGAATGTGCTGCCCAGGGAGGTGGTGGGGTCACCATCATTGGAGGTGTTCAGGAAGAGACTTGATGGGGTGCTTGGTGCCATGGTTTAGTTGTTTAGGTGGGTTGGATTGGTTGATGGGTTGGACACGATGATCTTGAAGGTCTCTTCCAACCTGGTTGTTTACTATTATTAATTATTATTGTTATTATTAATTCCTCTCTTTGCAGTAATCCTGCTAAACGGTTGGATACATATCCTGATTAATCTCCTAGTATCACAACTGGCAGGTACAACCATTTCCAGCCAATATGGTTCATTCAGAACTTTGCTGGAACATTTATTGAGCATCATGGCTGATATAAGTAGCGTGGTGGATAAAGGCAATTATTATTGCAGCACAAGATGCGCTCCAGGTCAGACTTCTTTCCTTTCATTTTCATTTTAAGTGAAAGCATTTCTGGCTCCCCATTAGACTGGCCCTGTCAGGAAAAGTTGAGCTTTGCACCTTCTCATCTTGTTTCCTGGCTTGCTAGAGTGTTATAATGAAATCTCTCAGAATTTAATGTGGCACTTGAAACTGTGATGCTATTCAGAGTCTGAAAAATAATAAAGAATCATGTTTCAGTGGCTGTCATCAGGTACCAACAGCACAGTAAAAATGTAACAAGAATAGTGACACTATCCATGCATCTTGCACTTTGCTTCAGCTGGTTTGAGTTATTTTCAACATTTACCTAAGAGGTTTAATAGCTAAAAGCATTTTTCTGCTTGTGGTATTTGTTAGAAATGTAACCTGAACTGCTGAAATGGAGGAACACCTGATCAAATTTTCAGTGACAAGAGACCGACTCTTTCAGTTTTGAAGTCAGCCTTGACTTCTCAGCACGAGAAAACAAAGATGAAGTAATCCCTTGTTGAGTGTTCACAATCAGCAGGGTGTAGCTTTCTAAGCAGTGTTGGGGCAATGGGATGTGACACTTGAGAGGACATGGTCTGTGGCCATGTGAGGTGCGCTGCGTTTTGAAGCTGGGCTATGTAAATTTCCACACCAAACGGCTGCAAAGCATTTCTTTGGAGAGATACACATAAGGCAACAGATGACATATATGTCATACATGTCATCTGACAATAATGAAGGGAACATGTTCACCTTTCTTTTTTTCCTGTCAAGGTTTTGCAGGATTTGACTGCTCTCCATTGCTTTATTTACATTCGTCATGTTTAGTTGCTCTATTTTCCGGCAAATGGAAAAAAACCCAAACCAAATCAAACCAAACCAAAAAACCACACTGAAAGAAGGAGCTTTCATGACTGGTTTCAGCCAGCCACACTTTGAAGTATGACCTGGTGGCTGGTGCTAAGTAGTAAAAGGTATGTGCAGCATTCTCTTTCTCATTTACACACCTTGTACTCTCTCCTTTGCAGAACATAAACAGTTTTTGGTACATTGAGTTGACTGTATAAGAGGACAGGAGTTAAAAAAAACGAAAACAGCTGGAATGTGCTCCAAAAACCCCAATAGTTATTAATTCAAGTTTCAAAATCTAAAGGGAGAGGGGAAAAAAATCCTCTCTGCATTTGGAAAAGCTCATATGGGAACAATCATCTCTAAACATTGCTTTTTATACATTTGCTCCTTTAGCAAATCTTATCATTTACTGTTGGGGCTGTGCAGCCTGGAGAAGAGAAGGCTCTGAGGAGACCTTATTGTGGCCTTCCACTATCTTAAGAGGGCCTACAAGAATGCTGGGGAGGGACTTTTTAGGGTGTCAGGTAGCAATAGGGCTGGGGGGAATGGAGCAAAACTAGAAATGGATGGATTCAGATTGAATGTTAAGAAGTTCTTTCCCACGAGGGTGGTGAGACACTGGAACAGGTTGCCAGGGAGGTGGTGGAGGCCTCATCCCTGAAGGTTTTTAAGGCCAGGCTGGATGTGGCTGTGAGCAACCTGATCTAGTGTGAGGTGTCCCTGCCCATGGCAGGGGGTTTGGAACTAGATGATCCTTGAAGTCCCTTCCAACCCTAACAATTCTATGATTCAGTGTCCACGCATAGTGTGCATATGGGAAAGCACATACCTTTACCCAACAGCAGTACCCACTGGAGATTTTTCAATCCAACTTCAGTCTTTTCCTTGTTGCTGTGTATAAATATTGTTCTTTATATAAGTGTATATTACTCTTTACATAAGTGTATATTATTCTTTATACAAGTGCATAAGTATTATTGTTCTTTATATATTTTATGTGGAAATGCACAGCAGGTTAGAAGTGGAGCAAAATGTTTTGTGTCATTCAAATGCCTGGATAGATCAGATGTAGTCATGGACATTTTTTTTTGTTTTGATTTACTGCCACAGAAGAAAAGTTCATGATGTGTACATCCTGTACTCAATTGTTTTAGCATTGGTTGTAGATGGAAAGTGTCTCTATATAAATGCTTGCAGCATCTCTAGGAAACAAGGCACCTGAAATCAACAGTGGTATTAGTGTTCCTTATCTAACACTACTGATACAGCTTGTCACAGGCCATGGGGATGTATTGCTTGGATTAATTCAGGTTGACGTATGGAACAGTTGTATCAAACTGTGAAATATTCTCACGCATGCTAAGGAAAATTGATTTTTGTCATCTCAAATCTTAAGAGGCAGAATCAGACCTCTGCACCCTCTGAAAAGCAAGTTGAAAATAGAAAACAAGAGACCAGAAAGCCCTTGAGAATTTTGTTTATTTTCCCAAGAATAGAATAGAATTAACCAGGTTGGAAAAGGCCTTTGAGATCTTCGAGTCCAACCTATCACCCAACACCATCTGATCAACTAAAATATGGCACCGAGCACCCCATCAACTCTCTTCCTAAACACCTCCACCTCCAGTGATGGAGACTCCACCACCTCCCTGGGCAGCACATTCCAATGGCCAATTACTCTTTCTATGAAGAATTTCTTCCTAATATCCAGCCCAAACCTCCCCTGGCACAGCTTGAGACTGTGTCCTCTTGTTCTGGTGCTGGTCACCCGGGAGAAAAGACCAACCCCTGCCTGGCTACAACCTCCCTTCAGGTAGTTGTAGAGAGCAATAAGGTCTCCCCTGAGCCTCCTCTTCTGCAGGCTAAGCAACTCCAGCTCCCTCAGCCTCTCCTCACAGGGTTGTGCTCCAAACCCCTCACCAACTTTGTTGCCCTTCTCTGGACATGTTCCAGCAACTCAACATCTTTCCTAAACTGAGGGTCCCAGAACTGGACACAGTACTCAAGGTGTGGCCTGACCAGTGCTGAGTACAGGGGAATGTGCTTTGTTTAGCATCACTTCTCTATTGTAATGAAATATATATGGAATACTTATGTAGATTTAGGCAGTAGCTAAGTCCCATTTGTCCTTGAGACAGTCCTCATCATTGTTCTGTCAAACAGAGCAAGCCCCTTGCACCTGATGGTCTCTCTCTTGGGAAATTATGCTGAAAAAAATGGGGTGATATGTAATGTCTGCCTACTGTAAATTTGTTTTTAAAAACCCCAACCCACACAATTTGCTGTGTCAACACATGGAACAGAGAGAGCATGCAGCACAGTCAATGTTTATGTCAGTTCCTTGACACACTGAAGTTCATATAAGAGGTTTGCATACTGCTGCCAGCTGTAGGCTCAGGCATTGCATAGCAACACAATAGACACTGATTTAATGCTCTGACTTTAACTTGGAATGATGTTTCAGCTCCATAGTGTACTTGCACGTCTCACATAGCATCACAGAGTCACCCAGGTTGGAAGGGACTTCTAAAGGTCATCTAGTCCAACATCCCAACTTGACGTTGTCAAGTAGATCAGGTTTCATCATGTTCATGTAGTCTTTATTGAAGAGTTCTTTATGGGATCGTGTTGTCTATGTGGATTCCATGTCTGAAGGCCTATTTTGTAGTTCAGGTGGTACTCCAGATACATTAGCACTTAACTGAAGTAGTTATGACAGAAGATGTGGAATTGCAGCATGTCAGCATTTGGTAACAGACCAGGTGATGGCTTGGTTGTGCTTCTTTTACCTCGGTACTTCCTCAAGACAGCACTTCTCATGTCTTGTGAGCTGTTTACAGTAGAAAGAAATTCCATGTTCCTCCAATGCCGTGAGGCAGGTTAGGATGCTGTCATGCCTGGAGAAACCACTTTGTTTCTCAACCAAAACTAGTCAAAATCTCACCCCCATGGAATTTATGCTAATAATTCATATTTTGAGTTCCTCTTTTCTTTCTGTGCAGAGTTTGACATTAACAGAACCCTTATTGTCTAATGGTTTTGGGTTTTCTCTCTTCTTTTCCCTTTCTAGCTACCTCCAGAATTATTAATGTTAAATGTCATTTGCATGTCACATATCCATTGAAGATTGCTCCTTTTATGTTTTTATTTTTTATACTTAAATGGTGAACAAAATAATCCTGTTCGTAAGGCTTTTATCAAACTCCTATCTTAAAGGTAAGTAGCAGGATGCTGAAAAGGATAGGAGCAATATGAGTTTGTTCCTGACTTTCCTGGATCTTTTTGAGGTTCTTCATTACTTTTTTCCTAAGAAGCTGAAAAACTTTCAGCATTTTATTAGGTGGAAATTGCAACTAAAGCCAAGCATGTTAATTTCTGTAGTGTTTTTGCTTGCTTGAATGTTTTGAGTGGGCTGATGCTAAAAGTGCACAGTGCACATAATTCTATGCCTGCATTTTGGCCAGCTGTAGAGAGATGGCATAAAGTGACACGTCAAATAGACTTGCAAGCCCAGCAGGACAGGCAGCACTGCCATCATATTGGAGCATCTATGCTGTCACTGTGTCTCTTTGAACCTTTTATTAGACTCCCTGGGTAGAGACACAGGTGAAGACAAATTGAGAGCAGTTAATTCCTCCTACCAACACTGAGATGCAAGGTTTCCAAGCGTTGCGTAGCTAAATCCCTGAACACTCACCTCTGATACTAATGGAGATCCCACAGTGAAATCCCTGAATGTTTTCATGAGCATAGAGTCATAGAATTGTTTCATTGGAAAAACCCTCTACCATCATTGAGTCCAACCATTGACCTAACACCATGGTGGCTGTTAAGCCATGTCCCAGAGTGCCATGTCCACATGTGTTTTGAGCACTTCCACGGATGGTGACTCCACCACTTTCCTGGGCAGCCTGTTCCCATGCCTGACTCCTCTTTCAGTAAAGAAATGTTTCCTACTATTTAATCTAAACCTCCCTTGGTGCAATTTAAAACCATTTCCTCTCATTCTATCACTAGATACTAGGGAGAAGAGACCAATACCCAGCTCATGACAAACTGCTTTCAGGTAGTTGTAGACAGCCAAAAGGTCTACCCTCACCCTTCCTCTGCAGAGGCTTCCTGCCTTTGAGTAGATCAACACTCCCACCCAATTTGGTGTTGCCTGCAAACTTACTGAGGCAAGGTTCAGTCTCCTCATCTAGATCATTGATAAAGGTATTGATCCACACTGGCCCCAGTACTGAACCCTGGGGAACATCACTGGTGACTGGCCTCCATCTGGATTAAACTTCATTCACCACCACTCTCTGAGCCCAGCCATCCAGCCAGTGTTTAACCCAGCAAAGCTTCCACCCATCCAAGCCACGAGCAGCCAGTCTCTCTAGGAGGATGCTGTGGGGCACGGTGAGTAAGACTTTACTAAGCTTCAGATAAACAACATCCACAGCTTTTCTCTCCTCCACCAGGTGAGTTGCCTTGTGTAGGAAGAAGATCAGGTTCATCAAGCAGGACCTGCCCTTCATGAACTCATGCTGACTGCACCTGATCACCTGGTTGCCCTGCGCATGCTGTGTAATGGCACTCAAGATGATCTACTCCATGCCCTTCCCTGGGGCCGAGGTCAGACTCACAGCTCTGTAGTTCCCCATGTTCACCTTCTGGTGCTTCCTGTAGACAGGCTTCATGTTTGCCAATCACCAGTCAGCTGAGACTACCCCAGGTAGCCAGGACCACAGGTAAATGATGGAAAGTGGCTTAGTGATCACTTCCATCAGCTGTCTATGTACCCTTGGGTGTATGCATGTATTCACTAAGACTTCCTTTTCTGCCCCCTACCTCCAACCTCTCTTTTCAAGTAGAGGGCCAAGAGCAAACTTTGCTTCATTTTTGAAACAAGGAAACAGTCAATACAGACAGGGTGGTCTGCATCACCTATCTATGCCATTAGGAACATGCCTGTGTGATATGCAACATTTTATGTTTGCTGTGGGAAGGTATATCTTAAGGAGCCATAGCAAAGAAACTGTCAGGAGTAGTTTCCTCTTTCAGTCCACGTGAGAGTAGCAGTCTGTATCATGCTTCAAATCCAGGAGGCAAATATGGTTCAGAGAAAAGCAAAAGGAATTTTATAGACTGCATAGTTTCAGTGATTGCATTCAATGAATTTTGATATTGTAAGTAAAAAAAAAAACACCTGTATAAGGAGAAACCTTATTGCAGCATATTGTTTGCAACAAATGTTGTGTGCATACTTACAAACCTGGGCTTTTAGATAATTTACCTGCTCAAGTTTTTCTCCTTTGCTTTCTCATTGGTTCTTCCTGTAGCTGCAGGTGAGTTAACATCTGGTTTTCTTAGATACAAAATAAGTTCTGTGTGTGTTGTGTTGCATACAAAGCTAGTAGAAATGTCAAGTGTTTTATGTTGTACTAACATTGTATTCTTATAGAGTGTAGACTAAGCTGATGCCTCTTTTTACTCTGGATCTATTCACAGGAAGGAGAATTTAGAAGATGAATGTTTCCTTTCTAGTTGCTACCTTTTTATCTGTGAGATTAAATTACAACTGTAAAATGACAAAGGTAAGAGTCATACATTCCATGAGTACTTTAAAGGTAACTGCATCAATACTGATATAATACTCAACAAATATGTCAAGATATATTATTGATGCAAAGAACTCTCCACCCCCCCAACCCCCCCCCCAACCCCCCCATTGGTTCCTTCCCCCCCCATTGGTTCCTTCATATTTAAGGTTCTTGGAAATATCTATCAAGGTTTATTTGGTAAATCAGGAGTAGAGTAACGTTCTGAGAAATACTTGTGCTGTATTTTCTGAGGCTTTAGTTTTTCTTTTTGCATAAAGAGCTATTTCATCAGTGAGAATGAGGAAAGCAGCTTTGTGTCTCTGCAAGTCCCCCTGCACATCTTCAGTCTCACTTGGCTGTATTTATTCTTAGGACAAGTACTCAGTTTTCCAGGATTACTAAATAGGAAACGAGTTTCAAAGCATGCCATGTCCTTGAAGCATGCTGCTACCACACTGGTCCAGTGTCTCTCTCTGGTCAGCTTCCTGACAGCTTCAAGCGGCATCAGTAGATAGGTTCAAGAGCAGGGCATTGCTTATCATAGGCAGAGATCTGAGTTTCTCAGGCAATCTCTCAGGTGCAGAATGGTGGTGTTAGTCAAGGGCCTTGCAATTTGACCATGGGGGCTGTGAAACTAGGGTGACAACTCTTGAAAATACCTCAGGTGATTGATCATCCTTTCACATAAGCAACCTGGCTGTGGTAGCTCAGTTTTTCTAGTCAATTCCTTCAGAGAGCAGTTGCTGCAAGGTTAACAGAGAAACTTCTTAGACATGTCCACTTTACTCCCAGATAAGTTAAAACAGGCCAGCACCCTAAGGAGTTGTGGCAAACAGCAGAGAATCCTGATTTGTGCAGCACATGTTGCTTAGGTTAGAACCTCTGGCAAAGCAGAGATGACTTTGCTTTTCTGTCTAGTCCCCAGCACACAAGGGAATCTTGAGCCCTTTTGAACCAAGCCTTGGTCTTCTCCATCAGGTGACTAGGGTGATAAACTCAGCTATGTTCCTCCTGACCAGGGATTTCCTGGCTATTTGTAGAGAAGCCTGCTCTGTAGAAGAGCTGGTCCAGTATCCAGGTGCTCAAGAGCAGCATCTCTCTGCTGGGAGGAACAATGAGAGCCACACAGACTGCTCTCTTAGTTCTGTGTTCCATTGTGCATGTTGTATGTGCCTTGTGCATTACACGTGAGTATCACTGTGTGCCAATTTTGTCAAGGATGCTGTTGTCAAGGATTTCAGCGTCACCTAGATGTGTTAAATCAAAGGTTGTGATACAGACTGTGGCAGTGCACATTGCAGCTGCTACTGTGTGGTGTCCACAGTTTGGAATCAGGGACAGTCCAGTTCCTTTTACAATTGTCTACTCATTTCAAACATCACCTTGTAGTGAACACTAGGAAATCTATAATTTATTAATCCTAGCTATTAAAACAATACATAGGGTTTTTTGATGTCTGCCTCTGCTTCCTAAGAATTATGCAAAGAGGAAAGACCTAATTCAATAGATATTTTTCTCCTTGCTAAATATGAAGTATTTATGTGTCCTAGCCTGGATATTTCTACGGCTATGCATCTGAGGTCGAGTTTGTACATCTTTTCTGTCCTTTTCCAGGTAAAGTGAGCATTATATTAACTGTTGTTCCTTTCTTCAGCAACATGCTTGTTTGGAGGAGCTCAGCAGGCTGTGGAGCACTTTTCTTACCTGTTCATTACTACCTACTCAGACCTATGATTCTGGTTAGAGCAGCAGCTGATAGTGAAAGCTATTTCTACAGTTTCTACTTTGAAAGTGTTGTCCTGCTCCTCTGTTGCAGATTCATAACTGGGCATAGTAACTTCTTAGATCACCTCAACAGCTAATGGCCAGAGAAGTTAGTGCAAAGTTTTGAGAAATTCTTTTAAGAGTTTTTCTTTCTACGTCTCCAGCTTTGTTAGGGTGAGACAGCAGCAGGAGGTCTTGTATCTGTGTGCAGAAGGAATTTAACTATTGGACAGAAAATAGTCTTTATACATGTTTTGTCCTGAACACTGAATGGGGATCCAAGGAAAACTAAAGCACTCTGAAGAAAACCCTAAGCAACCCAGTTTTATTCTGAAGGGCTTCAGCCTATGTGAAAGAGCTATGCTGGGACAGGTGAAGAGTGTGAGGTGGGGGTGGCAGAGAGGAGCTGTGAGAGAGTGCAACCCCTGTTGCTTATACATTTAGTGGCACTAGGAGATAGCAATGAGTTAAATTACTTTTCCCCAAGTAGAGTCTGTTTTTCCAGTGATGGACATTTGTGAGTGATCTCCCTGTATCTATCTTGACCCGTGAACTTTTGCATCTTATTTCTTCCCCAGCCTTTAGAGGAGGGGGAGGGAGCCTGGGTGGGCATCTGGCTGCCAGCTAATATCAGCCCATCACAATATAAAAGAATGTCATAATGATATTGTACTGCGAATGGTGCCCAGAGCTGTGTATCTTTCTGGGGCACTGTTTAGTGGAGTAGACATGGCCAGAGGGATGGCTTGCTGCTGAAAGGATTTTGTAGGTTGTGGCTTTCAGAAAGAGGGGGGAAAAAAATTGGGCTGCTTCAAGATTAGTTTTGTTTAAAAGGTGAAAGTAAATGTTGAGTGTTGGATTTGGTATTTTAAAACTAGGCACTGAATGCCATTTAAAACACCAGTAGGTGTCCAAGGCATTTCCATATGCTGGGCAGTCACCACGCAGGACTCGTGGTCTTTCTTTCTGGGAGGCTGGGCAGCACTAAGTTGTTTAAACACAGACCACCAAATCTTGCCCTGACTGTTAGCTTATAAGGTGGAATGCATGTGCTATTTGCTAATGGATGGAGGTTTCTGTGTTTTAGGAGAAATGGTGGAATGTCATAAGTACCCTAACAGTAGCCATCCCTCATTGCCTTGCTGCTTCTGTCAGTAACACGCAGTAGCCCAGACTGACATTACCTCCCTGAGAGATTTCACATGTAGACTGAGGGGAATGTCATCTTGCTTTTGACATCTTGTGCTTAGTATTTAGACATCTTGTGCTTAGAGGACTTTCTAACTTTGCACTTTCATTCAAAAACACTGACTGTTTTCTGTATTGGAGGAGAGTTAACCTGAGGTTACAAAACAGTTGACAGATAAGTGGAGTTGCAGCTGGCTAGCATAGGCTTTCTGCTTGGCTGCTGGCAGCACAACATGCTGAAATAGAACCCCAAACAGGCTCTGTTAAAAGTAGACTCTTGTGTTCAATGTAGATTAAGAAATACCAAGTGTGTCCTATGTACATATTTTTAATACAACAGAAGTCCTTGATTATGGAAATGAGGGTGTTCAGTCTTCTTCACAGTAATGGTACCTCCTCATGTATAAGGTGACTAATAAAGATGAAAGTTATTATCTTTGTCTCTGGGTCCTGGTAAGTCAAACACTCAACAGTACTGTAACATTTATCAGCTTTCAGATAGACTCTATCTAGAGGAGAAAATAGTAGATTTATTGTTTAATAAGAGGTTACTTTGGTACTTGTATCAAGTTACAACACACAGTGTTTGCTACTGGAAATGAACATTTATTGAGGTTTAGTTAATGCATGTACAGGAAAAAGAAGGAAATCTTGATGTCATCATCAGTTTAGTTCAGATACAGCAACAGCTTCTGTTAAACTAAGAACATACAACAGGTCAAATACTCACATACTAACAGACCATGCAACTTTGCTCAGAGTATCCTTTTCTCAAATAAATGAGAGACAGATCAGTGAAATTAGGTTTATAGTGGGTGGGGTACTCCAAGGTTAAAATGCTTACAGCACTCTAGCTACTGTGGAGAAATGGAGACTTAATCATGTTTACATGCCTGTATAATCAGTTTAATTAAATTACTGTCAAAAGCGTATCATTCAATTTTTCCTCTTTAGGAGGACTAAGTAGGGCCTGAGGAAAGGATGAATTCTGAATAAGATGATGCAACTGGGTAGGAAATGAGAGTTAAAATAACCCTAAGATAAGTTTCTTTAAGGGCTAAATGGAGATGAGATTTACTAAAGCTGCACATGCTTCTAAGGGGCAAAGACTTCAGGAAAATAATTTTTTTTTGGATATATTCTAAAAAGAAATTAATTAAAACATTTTCCCAAATGAGACTCCTCAGTGACATTTAAAAGGGCAATGCAATTATACTCCCATTCTATTAAATAATAATTAAATAAAAATAAGAAAAAAAACCCAGGAAAAAACCCAACCAAGCAACCCAAAGAATAGTGCACCTTTGTTTTAATGTGTAGGCTCTGGGTTTATGGGGTATATAGCCCAGCAAACTATGAATTTAAAGAGGTAGAAAAAATTACTATATCTCATTCTTCCCATGTAGGGTTGGTTGGTTGGATATTTTCATGAAGGATATAATGGTGGAAATCCCCACTAAATTTTAAGCCATGTATCTCAGGGCCATAGTACCAGAGTTGTTTACAGCAGAACTGATTAGACCATTGGCAAAGAATTTCTGGGTTTCTAGCACTTCTCCAGATACAGACATGAGATACAGAGATTATTAGATAGCAAATACACTTTTATTACTGCACCTTTTTCACAGACTTGGTGTTTTACATCAACCCAAACAGTAGTCTCATGCTGCCACAAATTTAAGTACCAACGTTGCATGCCACATCTTTCATCTCGTTAAGCTTTCGCTACTTTTCTGTGGGAGATTACAAGGCCAAGCCTTGCAAAGACTATTCCATCATCAGAACATTTGGGTTTGTAAGAGGAAATGAGAAAGATTGGGTCAACATTTGCATTAGATCCTTTATGAAAGCAAAGTGTTTGCCATCTACACTATATAAAGGCAGCTTAGTTAATGTGAGCTTCTGTAATGTACAACTGAGCTGCAGGTTTCTGGCACTTTTGGAAGTCAGACTGCCTCCCTTCTTTAGGATCTTAAATTTCAGTTTTGTGGTGATTTATACTCGTAGCAGTACCAGAGTTTCAGTATGCATGCAAGGGCCTTAGTGTTGTTTGAAAATCCAGACCTCAATTCAGAAGCTGAAGGTGTAGCAAGTACGTACTCCAAACATCCTCATGACTAATGCTGTTGATGTAGCCTGGTGGTATTTATAAGAACTTCAATAAGGGGCTGAGGCTGACAGTACTATGTATTATAAAAATGCAGAACAAAAGGTGCTAGTTTGTAAAGCTAACAGCAATGAAAATTAAAGAAGGGTGCAGAAAACCTGGTGCATGACGCAGTTCCAGGGATGATGTCCGTTTCATTTGTCGCCAGGTGTAGCAAATCAAATAATATTTTGGCAGAGATGTCTTAGCTTACACTATTGGTGCAAATGTTTACTATGCAGGAATGAGTTAATAATAATAATAATAATAATAATAATAATAATAATAATAAGTATGATAGAGATTATAAAACAAAAGTCTGCTTGTGTTTAGTGGTATGTGATTTCATTTACTCCAATACAGCGTTTGAAATTTGTCAGGTTCGTTGGCAGAAGCAGGAAACATATCCATTTTTCTCTCTCAGTAAGCACAGAACACAAAATTACATGTTTTCTTTAAGCAGAACTGCTTCAAATTTTTCCATAAATGCTTGAAGTTTTTAGATGTCATCCACTAACAAAAGCTTAAAATTAGGACTAGTGCACTTGACATTATGGAATAGGGTTCTTGAATAGGAGGCATGCTAAGGTTTTTAAAAGGTTCATACATTAAAAATTATATCCCCATTCCGCTCTCTAGAGGCTTCCCTTTTAGCAATGAATCTTATTTTTTTTGTGCTGTGTGATGTCATAGCACAGACATGTAAGCTGAAGGGAAAAATTAATAATTAGCTCACAGATTTGGAGTTGCTGAAGTGTGAATTTTGCGTGGAGACAGACAGAAAGACGGTATTTGGCAGCGCATTGTTTTGACAGGAACAATCAGAGTGGTCTGGTTGAAGAAATAGGCTTTAGTTAATGTTAATGGGTTAATTGTAATTTATTTAGTTTTTTTTTTTACTGTTTGTTTTGCTTTCACAAGAGAAATAACCAACCTACTTTAGAGAAGCCAAAGCAATTTCTTGTGATTGTGCAATATTTTTTTTGGTTGAATTCATGATGTCAGCTAAAGTCTGCTGCCTTTTAAAAATATAGTTTAAACTGTAAGGTATGATTTCTGCAAGATATAATTTCTGTCATCAAAAAAGTTTACAGCATGACTACATTGAAGGGCTCTGGCTCAAAGAAAAGCATAGTATATAAATGTAAAGGAAGACAGCCCCCCCCCCTTCCTTTATTTTTTTGGGGGTGGTATTATTATTGAATCCAGTGGTTTTGTGAACAGTGATATGCAACAAGGCCTGTGAGATGTATGGCTATTTCATTACAATTTTTCATTTCCCACTGGAAAATTAAATCTTTTTATCTTGCTGCCTGCAGTATTATCTTTACTAAATGCAGGAAGACGTAGGGAGAAGCAGGTATCTGTAGGTAACCTTATCTGGCTATTATAAGGAAATTTAGGCTGTTTCGAGTGGCAGCTACCAAAGACATAAACATTTAAAACCAATTATACTAAACGCATGAAAGGGACAAGGTTGCAGCGAGCACAACGTGTTTGTTTATTTATATGAAATTGCTATAAAAAAACAATGTGCACTGTCTGAATGATCTTTCTTGGGGTGTGCAGGTTTGTGTTTTGGTGGTGTTTTTTTCCCCCCCTCTTTAAAAAACAATAGGACCTGAAAGTCACTCAGAGGATGTATTTTCACAGATTTGGAAAGCATGCGGTTGCAATAAGTTGGGGGGGAAACAAAAGGCCTACGGTAATGAACACCAGCTTTCCTGAGAAAGGCATAATTCCCTAATTCAGAGCAAGGATTAGATTATGAAGCCAAGATTTTTAACTAGGAGAGAAAATTTCTATTCCTCTCTGGTTCATTAGTATTTTCATGTATTCCTGCCTGAATGTGTCCTGGACACATGTAAACTGAAAATGGTCTCTGATGCAAAGGCAAAACTTGCAGAACGTTGGCCACCAGCTGGAAAATGATTTTATTTTTGCTCCTGCTGGATGATTACTAATAGCACAGATTTACTTTGCCTTCATGCCCACAATACTGACACGTTTGTGTAAGCCATCTCCCCAGAATTTATAAATAGGAAATAAAATAACCCTCAAAAGCTAAACAACTTCTTCTCCTTGTCGCCATATGCTGCATCTTTCCCCCTTAGGTTTTGTACACTCTGTGTGCCGAAGAATGGTGTCTTTTCTTTTCATGTTGCCCTGTCGGCGGTCATAACAGCTATTCTCTTCATGAATATGTAAATCCCATGCATAAAATCAGAGAAATTGGCATGGTGATTCCCACTATAGAACGTGCCCAATTATGTCTGTCTAATATGTGAATAGTGACAATTTAATCTTTTGACTATATGAGCGGATTCAGGTACTGTTACAAGAGGTGCTGTAATTACAGAATACCCAAACACACAAGCTGGATGCGTGCACATGCTGGGGGATCATCAGGCTTTTAATAAGAACTGGGCATCTGATGCGTGGCTGTGATGGAGTGCATGCAGATTCATTTACAGGCGCTTACTCTGATGGTTAGTGACAAGGGAGAAAAATGCCCTAGGTCTGCAATACCCTTCCCCTTACTAACTGAGACTCATTTGCATCTGAAATTTTTTTTCCCCTCTCAGTTCCTACTGAATGTTAGCAATTAGAAGCGAACGAATAAAAGTTGGGATAAATAAAGGGAGAAAATGGTGACCGTATTTGCTAGGCGTCCTTAACTCATTTGGTTTATCAGGAATGGGTGTTGGAAGGAGGGGGGTGGGGGGGAAAGAACATGCAGAAAACAAAACCAGAAAGGCACCACCAGCAATTGATGCATTTTTGTATTTAAATAAGCAGGCGTGCTCATGCATATTTATATGACGTGCATGCCTATGCGCCGCTCTGAGCAGTGGCACTGCAGCTCGGCTGCAGTAATTAGGCTGATGTAATTATAGCAAAACAAAGCAGGCTTAGGCTGATATTTTTTTTTCTTCACAGAGGGAACATTAAAGACAGATGCGTATTGCAGTGTACAAAAAATGAACCTGAACCGCTGTCAGAGGCTAGGAGGACAGTGTGGCCAGTGCACCTATTGTGTCACTGCTGTAGAAAGCAGCTTAGCGATTGGCCACTGTCTGCAGCACATAATACTGACTGGTTATAAAGGACTTGTCTAGAGGAAAGCCTGTAGGTACTCCATTGTCTGGCAAAGTTGATATGACTGCATTCTTTTTGCAGGGGGTCAGACAGCTGAACTGTAAAAGCTGCACAGATTTTTTTTTTTTCCTTCCCTTCTTTCTCTCTCTCTCTCTGTCTCTTCCATACAGCATTTTTCTTTCATGCCCTGTCTCAGTTTGCATAGTTAAACAGAATGCTAATTAAGATCCCTTGTCTTAACCTGAAAATAATGACTCGGATGTAAATAGAAAACTGGCGATAGTTTAAAATATTCTCGCGTAGCACCAAGATATCAGTTTACCATTCTAGGGGGAAAAAAAAATGAAGACCTTTTTTTTTGTAATCAAGGTAAACAAAGAAGAGTTCTTTGCTTCTTTCTTCTTTTCTTTCATGCTTTCTTTATTTTTTTTCTGGTGTTTTGGGTTTTTTTTTAATTTATGATTATTTTATATCCTTTTTTTTGGTAAACCAATGATGCTGTGCTGTTGCAGGTCAGATGATAATGTTTTATTTCAGAAAGCGTGCTAGCTACATAATTTAAAAGTCCACAAATCAGTTGCAATTTAGTGCTTATTAATCCTTCTTAGGATGTAATTCAGTGAAAGAACTGCTTTAAAAAAAAAAAAATTCTTTTCTGTATTATAGACGGATCTAACAACGCAGTCTGGGCTCCGTGCCAAAGGCTGGTATTTCACAGCAGCGACCGCCTTACAGATGAGCTGTGGGAAGCAGGAGGGAGACTCTCTTAGGGTGCCACTACTATGGAGACACAGCTGGGCTGAACAAGATTTGCTTCAAACGACAACAAGAGAGACAGAAAGTGTCTGGTTCGACCGCTGCCCAAGCAGGCAGTAACCAGAAGAGCTAGCAGCCAATCCGGCCATGCTGCACTGTTCGAAACCAGCTCTACATCCCAGCCAATCAGTGACATCACTGGTGAGAAACTCATTTACATCATGCAGTAATGAACTTTGTTTAACGTATCCTTTTTTCTTTTCTTTCTTTTTTTTTTTTCCTTTCTTTTTTTTTTTCCCCCTCCTCACAGAGATTAGGTCCTCCATTAATTATTCTACCAGCATAATTTGAATGGCTATGCAAAACGGTGGCTACATTTTTCCTGATTTTTTTTTCCCTTTTATTTTTTTTAAATTGTGCTGTCTCTGCAGGTAACCATGGGCATTGTTCCATATTTTTTTTTCCCCCACCCCCTCTCCCTCTTGGCCCCATAAAACCTTTAGAGGAGTCTTTTGTTGTTAATGTTGTGCATATATTTTTTCTTTCATGTGTGTTTGTCTTCTTGTGGTCCTCGCCTAATGTGGTACTGCTTTCTCCAGTTATAGTCTGAGCTTACCTTTAACCATCTTGGAAGGTAAAAAGGGTGTTGCTGCAGCGTTGAGTTTGCATCCTTACCTGCCATCACGGTCTAGGTACTTATTCTAATGCTTCAGAAATCATTTCGCTCTGGCCGTTTTATGTATCTGGCTTTCTGTAAAGGTTCCTACATGCATCTGTTACAACTGAGTGAAGTTCAGTACTGTTATATTTCATTCTTCGCCACTTTCAGCCAAGATGTCATTTTATTAATGAATAGACCCGAGATCATTTCTGAACAAATTTCACCCCCTTCCTTCCACTTCAACACAATGCACCTGATTTGCATCCATTTACCAGAATAACTGAATACAAGAGCCAGTATGAAAGGAAGTAAAGGGAGAGCTTGCATACTGCTTCAGGGTATGTTGCAGCAGAGCGAAATATAGAATTTTTGTTTAGCTATTTCATTATTTTTTTTTTTCCTTTAGGATGTGCTTAGTCTACACAGAAAATATTAGATCTTAGCTTGAAAGAAACTATTCTCTAGCTAGCTTTTCATATTAGGGATAGGTTTGTTGTTGTGTTCCTGGATTTATTTATTTTATTTTATTTTATTTTTTAATAACAAACATGCACATTTTCTTGAGACGTGTTCAGTTATAAGTGGAAAACATTTGGGCAAGCCAACATTGTGTTGAGCATTTGGATTTAGTTCTTTTGTGGGTAGAGTAATTTGTTGTGCGAACAATTTAAAACCAGCCCCGAATACTGTGGAATGCAGAGATTTCAGACCGCATAATCTAATGAGGCAAGGTTTTTGCTCTTCAGTATTCTAATAGCTGAAACAGAATCAGATACGAGACAAATTCAATACTGTGTTATTAAATTAAAGCTAGTGGGCTTCAAGAGGTCAACAGTCTTTGGTAAAGCAAAATTTTAGTTGATGAAGTAGTCTTAAATAGAATTTTTCTTACAGTGTAATAACTTTCCCCCCTTTGTGCACACAATAATGTGCAATTTGTTTATGGATCTTCAGTTATATATTGATCCTTGTAGTTACTTTGAAAATATGAAGGATTTAAGCACTAACCCATATCTCTTTCAATGCATGATGCATTCCATCATCCCATCATCAGTATTCTGTGTGCGACTGTCCTGATTCAGCCACTAGCTCCCCTGCTGCAGATCCTGTAATTTGAATCATGCGTAATAATATATTATCCTACTGGGGGCCTTCTTTCAGTAGGAGAGTGGTTTTATACCTTCTGCTATAAGGGAACTGTTGGCTCCTTGCCATCTCGTAACCATTATTCACGGAGGCAATCAAGATAGTCTTCCTTAAGGAATAACATCTGCACAACCGCATGTGCCAGAAATATGCAGCCTCCCCCCACGAGATAATTTTTTAGATCATTTTCTTTTCTGGAAGTAGAGATATTGGAGGCTGTTGGAGCATTACAACTGGACATTTACAAGCATTCATCAAAAATATTTTGAATGTCCCACGTGCTGAAATCCAGGCTGTGGGAACATTTGGAGTGGCTAACAGGGGCAGAGGAGGAGAAAATAGAAGCTGGTGGCTATTCTCGCTAAACTTTTTCAAACTCAGGTTGTTGACTTAGCTGATGGTTAGTGCTATATTAAAAATGTGACATTTTCCTTGCTGACAAGGTCCTCTTCTAGCTGATGGTATGTTGTCAGCTGAGACCTGAGCTGCATTTCCCAAGTTGAGAATCCAACAATATTTGATGCATTCAACAGGATGCTTTATCAGTTAGCTGTAAATGAAGTACTGATATGAAGAGTCCAAGACTGTAGAAAATATGGAAGCTTCACAATGAATTAGCAAACATCAGAAATGCAGAATCTGAAAGTCTCTGTGAATAAAAGTTCCTGAATTATATCTGCTAGTAAGAGCTCTGTGGGGCATCTGAAGACTAGTGAAAGCAGCTGCCTGGAGGTAGAGAAAGAAACCACAGATCTGTGCAACTACATCATCTGTAGAGTGTGCACTGCTGCCACATGTAGCCTATCTGCCAACACTGTGGCCTACTATTTTCCTTTATTTTCTCTCACTCACATAAGTATACTCCCTAAACCACAGCCAAACCCCCTGATATCCTACTTTTACAAAGACTCTCTTTGTGTATGCATAGAGAGAAGTGGAAGTTCTTGTTATGTATGAGTAGTTTGACCATTCCTGTTAGCCACAGCATAATTGCTACTTTTGATTTAGTGAAGAGAGAGAGGAGGTATTGAGGAGAAAGAGAAGTCTGATTTAGCATGTTTGTCTCATCCTAGAGCTTACACATAGCTCAATGAAGAACAGCAGTACAAGTGTAGTAACTAATCTACACAAGTCGGTTTTATTACAGTACTGCTGAGATGCATAGAGACTGGGAGTGGTGGTGTAGACTTCTTGTTGTCATCATCTCCTGTGTTACCTTCTAGAAGACAGAAATAAGAGCTGAAACCTGTCTGGAAATGGAAAGTACTAATACTTATGAACAGACGTTCTTCTGAGAGTAGACAAATGATAGTTAAATAGGACTCATCTAGTGGCTGACCTTTAAAAAAGTCAGCTAGAGAGAAGACATGACCTCAGCACCTGAATAATCTGTCATATTCAAAATTCTGTACAAAAAAATTGGTATTCTCTAAAGAAACAAGGGAAGTACAGTAATGTGGCCTGGAAATAAGCTAAGGTTTAGACTTCTGCTTACTCCCTGATTTACGCCATGCTAGTAGCATGGAAGAAAGCTTCCTAGAGTTTTCAATACTAGGGATCAATAAGAAAAACAATAGAAAAGAATGTAATGGATCACAGGAAGGCAAATAATCTTTATGGTAGCTGAACTCTGGTTTGAAATGAGAAAAGAGTAAGTAGTGCATGGCATTTGTCATAGTTCATCCTATTTAAAAGAAGAGTTATATCACTCTGGCAGACAAGCCAGCAAATAACAGCCACTGGAAATTATGTGCTGCTTTTCTACTTCCATGAACAAATACCTTGTACTTGATTCTGTTCCTCCATGCTAGCATTTCTATTTTCTGAGGAAAGTCCTACCTACCTATGTTC
This sequence comes from Melanerpes formicivorus, assembly GCF_026170545.1. Lineage (NCBI taxonomy): Eukaryota > Metazoa > Chordata > Aves > Piciformes > Picidae > Melanerpes > Melanerpes formicivorus. Next base: position 6,001,402 of record NW_027142363.1, read on the forward strand.
ATCAAATATATTTCATCACAAGGTGTGTCTTTTATAGGTAATAAGAATGTTCCTGTTTCCTTAAACAGTCACTTTTGAATCTGATTCATTCAGTCAATTCTTAGCATTAAGGGTGACAGTACTGGGAACACACATTAAGAAACCAGGAACTTCCTACAGTAAGTGACTGTGAGAAAGATGAAATTGTTTCTCTTTTGTTGATGACCTTTCAGCTGCTACCCTTCAAAAGGCCTGTACATCCTTTCTTCTTGCAACATGCTAAATTGAATTGGTTTAAATACTAATGCATAAATCAAGACTAGAATATCCTGAATATATTTATCTAATGGCAGAGGATACTGAGCTGTTAAATATACTAGCTTACTAGTCAACAGTGAACTATGACAATACTAGTCAACAGTGAAATGGTAGAAAGCTATAGAGAAATATCTGCCTTGCTCAGTTTTGTCTAAGAAGCTAGAATAGTACCTACATATATATTTGACTTGAGCACATAAATGTTCTTTGAGTACAGAATGGTTATTATTCTGGTTTTAGTCACTACTGAGATAAATGCTAATCTAAGACTGTAGAGGAAAGAGCTCATTTATGGGATACTTTAATACTGATTGAAAATACAATCTTGAGTAAACAAGATCAGTTACTATTTTACAGTGACACTTTAGCTTTCCTCACTCTAAGTTAAGCTGTGGGAAATGGAGTGCAATGGTTATTCTCCATGTGAGAAAAAGCCTGGAAGGGACTGAAAACTGTTTTCTAGAAGCAAGTAAAGAAAAGATGGTGAATAATAGATGAAAGAGTCACCAGTTGTTGGTCAGTTCTACAGTGACTTAAGGGGAATACCAGAAAGGGGGCTTTTTCTTGGCCTTAATATTGCAGTGAAGTGTCTTTATTTCACTCGTGGCTAATGGCAAAGCAGTTGAGCAGTGCATATTGGACTGTGCTGGCCTGAAGGCCATCAGACAGGAGCTTTGGTGTGCAATGCTGTAAACTGTAAACTTCTATGGTAGTGTTTTTGGGTTTTCTTCCAGTTGCTTTCACTTTTCATGTTCGATGTTAATGGTGCTTAGTGAATATTTTGGAATCCAGACATGCTTCATTAATGCATTTGTAATTTTTCATTTCTGCTATTACAGAATCCTTAACCCAATACACTTAAAACAATTGTTTGCACTGAGAGGAACTGAGCTCTGTGTTACTATCCAGCAACCATCAAACTAGGCAGCAATAATTTTTAATGAAAACTATCACTTAACATTTTGGGAACAGTGTCTTAGGAGGATTAAAGAAGTCATATTTGATTGGACTGAAAATTGTAAGAGTGAACCATGATTTGTAACAGCTTATGACTGTGACCTCATTTGAGTTCGTGAAGAAATGAAAGCTATGTCTGAAGGGCAAATTCAGAGAAATATCTTTGCCAGCTTTGTGGGTTAGAAGGCAGCATTGGGGATGTGTGTAGGTGGATTTCCTTTAACATGAATAAACAAGTCCAGAAGCGACAATGACATAGATGTATTAAAAACACCTTTGGTAACTGTTGAAGAATCTTCAGATAATCTCAGGCAATGTATTACCAGAAAAAAGGGTGGAAGTAAACCAGCAGTGGCATATGAAGAATGTTGCAGTTCTGATTAGATATCAGCTGTAGGATGAATGAATTTACCTTGGTAATAAAAGCAGACTCTCTTTGTTAAGGAATGAGCTAACTTACCTTTGCAGCTAATCTGAGCAAGTGAGATAGGTCCCTAGTGTAGTTGAGATAAATTCATTTTCACCAGGTGGCTCTGCATCATGCAGTATGTACCCAAAATGGCTACCCAGAAGGTCACAATAGCCATATGAGCTAAAAATAACAATGAGCTGGAAAGTCAGGAACCAACTCTCCACTCTCTTACAGTTACAAGCTAGCATCACAGTGATTGAAACTGGAAGGAACATCCCTACTGAAAGACCACATTTTGTATTTACTTTCTACACCTTGCACAGACTTCCCATACTGGCTGGCACCATCCTTAGACTGGCAGAGTGTAAATTTTATGCAGAATTGTAAAAAGATAAGGGGGAGGGCTGTGACTTTCAGAGCAGGAAGGTTGAAACTGAATCACCAGGGAACTTAACCTTACTGCCAGAGGCTGTGAGTGCAGTGTCATTGTTTTGAAATCTATTGCTAAACACATCATAAGCTATTTTTATGCTAGTTGAATCTTTGTTGAGTGTTTTCATTCCTGGAAATAAGTATGTGTGGAGATGGAAAAATGTGCCTTCTGCAACCTGCTCAGTATCTGACAAAGCGTAATCAGATCTTCTTTCCGCTGCGGCTAGAAATGGGTATGTTTTGTCTCCAGAGATGTTCATCTGTTGGTGGTTTGGAGATCTCAGAGGGGCAGAAAGCTTTGGGATGAGGCAATGATATGAGGATCACTGACCTCTAATATGGTAGCTGTAACAAGGAAGCAAGGTTTACCTGCTTCTGTTATTAGTCAGCTCTTTGATCCTTAGGATTTAACTTTGCCTAGACACTAAGGAATCTAAGGGATTATTCTTTTATATTCACCATAAAGGAGATACAGGTTTAGGGGTAGCTGTTACCAGTTTTCTCAGAGGCTTTGAAGAGTGGCCAAAAGGTGGTAAGAACACATAGAAAACATTCTGGATTTTCCAGGAAAGGTGGTGTTTGTTCCTACTATGGCTGATAGGAGGAGAAACCTTTAAGTCCTGGCCTGTAACTCAGTTATGACCATTTTAGTGCATCTGATATCTACTGTGCAGAATTTGGAATGTTTGGCAGCTGGTAGAATGAGTTGGAAATTTATAATTGTGCTGGATGGCCAATAAAAGTTACTGTGTCTGTAAAATCTAATCTAGCTTTGGGTAATGCTTCTTACCAAGAATTCTCAAGTTCAAAACAAGTGAGAAATGGAAAAATAATATTCCTCTGCAGGTCAAATCACCTCAAAAACAATAAAAATCACCTAATGAAAAAGACTTTTTAGCTGGTCTGACAAAATTGCATGTAGCACATTCCATTTCAGCATTGCAACTTGTCAGAATAGTAGTTGGGCTTGTCTCTCTTTTTCTTTTGGTCCACACTCAAAGCAAACAACAGGAGACATCTTCATATACACATACAAAATGGTGAGATGGCACTCTTCACTGTGGGGCACTTCTGATTCAAAAAAAATTACTTTTATTCAAAGAGTGTTCATTTAAATTCATGGATGAAAAATTCATGAAGAGCTGTTGAACACATTGACATTACCTCTAACTCAGGAAGTCCTTGAGATGTGAATTGCTGAAGGCTAGAAAGTTACAGCAGGAGCATACCTCTGTGGGTTTGCTGTGCCCTTACTCTTTTCTCTCAGGTATTTTAGACATCTACTGTCAGAGACAGGATACTAAGGCTCTCTGGTGTGTTGAAGTGCATGCATTTCTAGGTTCCCTCAGGTGCTAAGTATAATAGCATTCAAATTTTCTTCAGTGCTGTATATAGGAATCAACTGATTTTGAGCAGATGGTATGTGCACAAAAATGCAAAGAGCAAGCCACTAAATTGTTCTTCTTAGGTGTTACACTGTGATAATAAAGGATGGAGGAATTTCTTGTGATGCAGGAAATAAAGCAGGGTGAAACACAAGAATTGTTGATTTTGAAATGTTCAGAGGTGTTCAGCATTTATCAAAAAGGTTGAAATGTTTCTCAATTCTCAAATTCCTTTTGAATGTCCCATCCAACATAAATTGTCCAAGTTGCTATACTTTAACCGTCTTGGTGATGAAGAGAATGTGAACTGGTGAAACATCTTGCTATATGGAAACTTCAGATTTTTATCATTTCCAGCAAGCTGCTGTATTAGGCCATAAGGCTGTATGTGCCTTTTCTGTCAGCTGAGGAATGCGACTGGAATCCTGCCCATGAAACACCTAAGAAACAACCAGTGTGTGTGAAATAGATTCTTTATGTTCCTGTTAATTCCTGTTTGAGAAATTATGCTCTGTGGTTCTTTCCTGTAGATCAGAGAGAGACCTGGGGGTACTGGTTGATGGTAGGCTGAACATGAGCCAGCAGTGTGCCCAGCTGGCCAAGAAGGCAAATGGCATCCTGGCCTGTATCAGGAATAGTGTGGCCGGTAGGCACAGGGAGGTCATTGTACCCCTGTACTCAGCACTGGTTAGGCCACACCTTGAGTCCTGTGTCCAGTTCTGGGCCCCTCAGGCTGGGGAGGGGTTTGGGGCACAGCCCTATGAGGAGAGGCTGAGGGAGCTGGGGTTGCTTAGCCTGGAGAAGAGGAGGTGCAGAGGAGACCTTATTGCTGTCTACAACTACCTGAAGGGAGGTTGTAGCCAGGTCTTCTCCCAGTCTTCTCCCAGGCAACCAGCACCAGAACAAGAGGACACAGTCTCAAGCTGTGCCAGGGGAGGTTTAGGCTGGATGTTAGGAAGAAGTTCTTCATAGAAAGAGTGATTGGCCATTGGAATGGGCTGCCCAGGGAGGTGGTGAAGCCACCATCACTGGAGGTGCTTAGGAAGAGACTTGATGGGGAGCTTGATGCCATGGTTTAGTTGATTAGATAGTATCACAGTATCAATAAGGTTGGAAAAGACCTCAAAGATCATCAAGACCAACCTGTCACCACATAGTGTTGGGTGATGGGTTGGACTTGATGATCTCAAAGGTCTTTTCTAACCTTGTCCTCCCCTCTTCTCTTCTCTTCTCTTCTCTTCTCTTCTCTTCTCTTCTCTTCTCTTCTCTTCTCTTCTCTTCTCTTCTCTTCTCTTCTCTTCTCTTCTCTTCTCTTCTCTTCTCTTCTCTTCTCTTCTCTTCTCTTCTCTTCTCTTCTCTTCGCTTCGCTTCTCTTCTCTTCTCTTCTCTTCTCTTCTTTCTCTGATGTTTCGTGAGAGGCAATTATGATTTGGGTCTTTAAGTTACTAAGATGTAGTTCATGGTAATACATGCATCTTGAAAATGATGTAGATTTACTGTCCCTGCAGCATGGGCTGAGTACATGTAAATGTACATATTTTAGTAAGGATATTGTTAAACCAGCTGCTTTAATTAGTCTCCCAAACTGAAATTATTTCCTTTTGTTTCTTGTCCTACAAAATACAGACATAGAATTAAGGCTATGATAATGATGATTGCCATGCTGGAACCAAATATTTACATTGTAAATAGCACCCAAGCACTAGTTAAAGCTGAAAACAAGACTATAAAGACGTGACAATCTGTTGGTGTTCTGTTAAAATTGTATTTCTATTCCAGTCACTGAACAGCAACAACAAAGTGTGAAGTGTTTCCACAATTTTCAGGAAGGTACAATGATCATGAAGGCCTCAAAAACTATGAGGTTTAATGCTTCCTTGGAAATATTTGTAAATAGTTACCATTGTGTCATTGTGAAAATAAAAAAATGCAATAATTGCAGTTGGGAATCTTTTGGCAAGTTCTTTTTGAAGGCACTGGGTGGTTTTGCTTTCAATCCAAATCTGTAAGCCAGTCTGGGAGCCAACGTCAACATGAATGTGGATGTGAATGCAAACAATTATGTTGATATAGTTACGTAATTTTAGTGTGCATATTCATCTTCTGGCGTGTGTTTGGAACCATATTTGTGCATTTTCAGAAAGTTTTGGTTTAAACAAAGCCCTGCCCTGCAGCTGCATTTTCCTGTGCCATTCTGATACATATCTGAAATAGCCTGTGATTGTATTGCATTACCAGAGGTTTTCCCCATGAGGGACTGTGATAATAATCTGTTCCCTATTGGCCTAGTGACATTGAGAGCTATTTGAGGCATGTACTATGATGTAGGCTTGGTCATAGCCCAGTGCAGGGAAGCCAGTGGAGCATCTAGGGATTCACACTGAGCAAATCACGGCTGCAGTGGGAAAAGAAATGGGCATGCTAGGTGAAGAAGGTTTCTTCCAAAAACCTGTCTGCTTTCTTTGGTGTTTCTGGCACACATTCTTACAGAAATGTGGCTATCATAGCATGTGCAGACACAGCCTCACAACCAGTTGCCTTGTATTCCTAGCAATTGGACTCTTATAACTGGTAACTACATCTCGAGTACTGTGTGCAGGTCTGGAACCCTCAGTACAGGAAGGAAATGGACCTGATGGAGAGGGTCCAGAGGAGGGCCACAAAAATGGTTAGGGGGTTGGAGCACCTATGCTATGAGGACAGGCTGAGGGAGCTGGAGTTGTTCAGCCCAGAGACGAGGAGGCTCCAGGGATACCTGATAGCAGCCTTCCAATATCGAAAGAGGACCTGCAGGAAGGATGGGAAGAGTGTGTTTACAAGGGCCTGCGGTGATAGGACAAGGGGCAATGGCTTCAAATGAGAGAAGGGCAGATTTAGATTGGGTATCAGGAAGAAGTTCTTCACTATGAGGGTGGTGGAATACTGGAATGGTTTGCCCAGGGAGGTGGTTGAGGCCCCTTCCTTGGAGATATTCAAGGCCCCGGGCACCTTGGTTCTAGTTGGGGATGTCCCTGCTGACTGCAGGGAGGTTGAACTAGCTGACCTTTGGAGGTTCAAAATCAGCACAATACAAAAATATGTAGATTCTTCTACGCAATGTTAACACAACGTGTGTTGGTACCATGTTTAGATTATGCATAATCAAAGTTGGTATCTCCTACTTGGCTCTGCAATGTGGTGTTATTTTGCTCTGTTCAAGAGGTTTTCTAAATAGGGTTAATCACACGTTGCCTGAGAGCAACCATGAAAAATCTAGGACATTTAGCTTTGACTCACAGTGCTGAAAGATACAGAATCAGATACAGAATCAGCTGTGATCACAGATTTGCCTGTTCATATGGACTCTTATATTGCATTTTCTGATCTGTGTCAGTAAGGTGTTCTCTAAAAAGTAATACAAATACATATTAAGCATTATTCTACTTTGGCAAACGGAGGCAGTGACAAATAAGCAAATGCATTCTCTACTGTATTTGGTAAAGGTAGAGTCACAGGGAGAAATGGAAAACATGGAGCTGATTTCTAAGGACCTAGCTATTGAGATAATCCATGTATCAGTTATTTCTCAACTTTTGTGAATAGCTAATGATTTAGACAATTTGCTCTCCCTCTTTTCTGTACTCACCATATTTTAAACTTTGATAGTAGAAAGTTTACTTCATACTCTACTTAAAACAGTTCAGACCATTGGTTATGTCCTCCCTCTTTTACTTGGTGGATGATTTCAGCAAATCTCTCAGAATGCATCACTTTGATCATGCCCTTTCCATCCAGTTCAAGGGAATTAGATGGGTTCTCAAGGGAGCTAAAGTTAATTCTTCAGATTGGTTCTGTAGGAGTTATTGGCTCATTGGTGAAAAAAAGTAGAACACCAACCAGGAAATATTGGACCATACTTGGATTCCTTTTCCCACAGGATAATCCTCGAAAACAAAGCGTTTTATGACGTATATTCATGCAGAAGCATCGACTAAATGTACCTAGTAAGTAACAGTAGCGTGTCACTTTAGCAACAATTTTATTTGCTCTAGTCAGAGAGATTCTATCAATTGCTTACTAAATATGAAAAAAGTGAATTTATTTTTATTTGAGAGAAAGAAGAATTTATGTCACAAGTATATTTCAAAAGGCTTGGTGATTTTTTTCATCTCTGTGACCTGATTGAAAAACCAAGTCCTTTTGACCTGATGGTCTGAAGAATCAGCAAGCACACAAACCTCAGATGTTTTCAACAGCACCTGTGTTAAATTCTGCTGAGCTATCTCTACCTGTTAAACTTGCCAGGATTCTCACTCCTTTCTGGCTTTCTGCACAGATATATGATTCCAGCCTCTATAGCTTACCTTACTTTCTTAGTGGAATTACTCCTGTTTTGCATAGACGGTCTTAATGTTTATTCTTCAGTACCTAGTTCTGATACGCAGTTTAAGCTATGCATTTTTACACCAGGTACTAGAAATCCCGATAAAGTCATATACATAGAATAATTAAAAAATAATGAATAAAAGTACAGTTCTAGTGATGTGCTTTCCCATTGTATGTAGATGAAACATAGAGTTTAAAAGTCTCAAAAGATTTCAATTTGCTGCACAGAATCCGCTTGCATGATAAGGAACAAGCTTAGTGTTGGCATTTATTGGAAGAGATAAGATATCTTATGCTTCTCTGAATTGTGAGCCAGTTGATCTGAACTTTTTCTGTTAAAATATTCAGTATTCAGTATCACTAAGGTTGGAAGAGACTTCAAAGATCATCGAATCCAACCTGTCACCACAGACCTCATGACTAGAGTAGGGAGGACACTACTGCCCACTGCAGGCTTGAACTCACAACCTTCCCATTAAGGGTCTTATGTGCTACCAACTGAGCCACATCCTGGCTGTTTGAGCCACATCCTGGCTGTTATATATATATGGGGCTTTGGGGATCTTGGAAAATGAAACATTCTATAGAAGAGTGGCCTCAGTCCCTCCTTCTCAACCTGCTTTGCAGTGGTGTTTGTAAAAGTTGCTCCATTTGTGTGATAGTGTCAGATGCATTCAGTGGCCACTTACTAAAGCAATGTGTGACAGACATCTGGTGTAAAGAAGGAACTAGTGCATTTTGTTAAATTAGCTATTGAATGTGCTGGGCCCAGGCAGATGAGAGGTTTCAATGTAACTTGTGAGACTTTTGGGAAGAGCTATTTATATTAAAACAAAACATGCTCGTTTTCTCAGTGCATGCATGGCTATGTGTCATCTTTACAGCAGCACCTAAATGCATTGACGATTTTCACAGATGAGTTTAGTTCTCCAGTGTTATTACAAAAGCTAATGCAGTTTGGTAGCTGTTCCCTGATGTGTTTCCCTCTTCAGAGATGAGTTTTGGAGATAGCATCAGGTATTGCTCCTTTCCATCACACGAAGGTTGCTGGGTTTGCTTGTGCTTCTTGGCAGCCAGTCACTAGTGGTGTGCCCCAAGGGTCAGTGCTGGGCCCTGTGCTCTTTAACATCTTTATTGATGATCTGGATGAGGGCATTGAGTCCATCATCAGTAAATTTGCTGATGACACCAAGCTGGGGGCAAGAGTTGATCTGCTGGAGGGTAGAGAGGTTCTGCAGAGGGACCTCAACAGGCTGGACAGATGGGCAGAGTCCAACGGCATGAGATTGAACACATCCAAGTGCCGGGTTCTGCACATTGGCCACAACAACCCCATGCAGTGCTACAGGCTGGGGTCAGAGTGGCTGGAGAGCAGCCAGGCAGAGAGGGACCTGGGGGTACAGGTCGATGGTAGGCTGAACATGAGCCTGCAGTGTGCCCAGGCAGCCAAGAGTGCCAATGGCATCCTGGCCTGCATCAGGAAGAGTGTGGCCAGCAGGAGCAGGGAGTTCATTCTGCCCCTGTATACTGCACTGGTTAGGCCACACCTCGAGTACTGTGTCTAGTTCTGGGCCCCTCAGTTTAGGAAGGATGTTGACTTGCTGGAACGAGTCCAGAGAAGGGCAACAAAGTTGGTGAGGGGTTTGGAACACAAGCCCTATGAGGAGAGGCTGAGGGAGCTGGGGTTGCTTAGCCTGGAGAAGAGGAGACTCAGGGGTGACCTTATCACTCTCTACAACTACCTGAAGGGAGGTTGTAGACAGGCAGATGTTGGTCTCTTCTCCCAGGCAGCCAGTACCAGAACAAGAGGACACAGTCTCAGGCTGCACCAGGGGAGGTTCAGGTTGGATGTTAGGAAGAAGTTCTATACAGAAAGAGTGATTGCGCTATGGAATGGGTTGCCCGGGGAGGTGGTGGAGTCGCCGTCATTGAAGGTGTTCAGAAGGAGACTTGATGGGGTGCTTGGTGCCATGGGTTAGCTGTTTGGGTGGGTTGGATTGGTTGATGGGTTGGACACGATGATCTTGAAGGTCTCTTCCAACCTGGTTTGGTTTATTCTAATAAAGGTTTATTCTAATAAAGGTTCTTGCTTGTCTTGTACATTCTTTTTACTCATTTTGTGTTTTTATTGGATTTACTGTCATGGATAGTTGGGGAATAAAAGCTAACCTTTAACAATGTTATGGCTGTGTCTCCACATATTTTTTTTTTCCTATATATGTGGTTACAATATTCATGCTCTTTAATAATATGTAATAGTAAAATTACAAATCAAGCATGATCTGGTGTTGAAGATAATGAATTTGCTGAAAGTGGTAATTTTGCTGGATAATACAGGATGAGGGGGTGTGACTGGGGGAGCTGCAGTCAATAGGTCTGTGATTATTAATTTGTATTATAATTTTTCATTATCATTATAATTTTTCATTTTTGAGAGAGAATATAGAGTAAGGAAACAGTTTAAGAGAGGAGAAAGAAGGTACCAATGGATAGTCAGTGAACATTACATTGGCACTGCACAAAAAATATAATCAGACTCATGTTTAGCATCAGTACGTTGTATAAGTTTTATGTGATGCTAAGAACTTAGTATCATAGTGTCAGTCAGGGTTGGAAGGGACCACAAGGATCATCTAGTTCCAACTCCCCTGCCATGGGCAGGCACACCCCACACTAGATCAGGCTGGCCAGAGCTTTCATCTCCTGATTTACTCAGTAATGCTGTCTTGAATTGTTTTCCGTGAACACCACCCTTGGAAGCTTTCACACCAACATCTTCCTGAGCCTTCAAAGACTACTAGAAATTTTCAGGAGCACTTGAAAATCATCTAGCCTGAGTGGCAATATTGTATTCACAGACAGCTTATTGAAAAACTGGGGGGGAAAAAAAGTATGCAATATGATGAGCTACAAGCAGTAGTTGAAACAATTCTTGAAGAAAATAATTTCAGAGAAAGTCAGAACAGTGCCTGCGTTTCACTTGCTCTGCTTTTCCCTTCCCAAAAGAAACAAACCAAAGTTCTACTTAAAAATATCTTCAACTTTTAATGAGAATTTTTGTCCCTAATTCAAATTTTTAGGTGTTTGTTGGTTTTTTTTGCAGTTATCAGCTAGCCAGGTAAAATGCATCTTTACTAACAGATAGGTTCGCATGATTTAATGATCACGGTTCTTATTTCAGCTTTTCTACTTTTAATCAGAAATGGAATCAGAGTATTTTGTCCACATCTGTTGAGATTAAAACATGAAGGCAATTCTAGCACATATGAGAAATTGGTTTTGGATTGAGATGGTATAGCAGAGTTACTGCTGTATGTGCTATACATAGAAGATTTACTGGTGAGGCTCAACAGGGCTCTGGACAGCCTGATCTAGTTGGGGAAGTCCCTGCTGACTGCAAAGCGGGACTGGACAAGGTGACCTTCAGAGGTCCCTTCCAACCCAGACCTTTCTATGATTCTATGAAATATGTAAAGGATGGAGGTCATGAGGATGAGGCTGGGCTCTTTTCAGTGGTGGTCAGTGATATGACGCGGGGCGATGGGTAGAGATTAAAACACAGCACGTTTCACTTGAACTTGAGGAGAAACTTCTTTACTCTGAGTGTTACAGAGCACTGGAACAGGCTGCACAGAGAGGTTGTGGGGTCTTCCTCTCTGGAGACTTTCAAAATATGCCTGGATGCATTTCTGTGCAACCTGATCCAGGAATACCTGTGTTATCAGGGGGCTTGGACAAGATGATGTTCAGAGGTCCCATCCAACCCCTGCTACGGGCAATGAGGCTGGTGAGAGGTCTCAAGCACAAGCCCTGTGAGGAGAGGCTGAGGGAGCTGCGGTTGTTTAGCCTGGAGAAGAGGAGGCTCAGGGGAGACCTTATTGATCTCTACAACTACCTGAAGGAAGGCTGTAGCCAGATGGGGGTTAGTCTCTTCTCCCACGCAACTAGCACCAGAACAAGAGGACACAGCCTCAAGCTGTGCCAGGGGAAGTTTAGGCTGGAGGTGAGGAGAAAGTTCTTTGCAGAAAGAGTTGTTGGCCATTGGAATGTGCTGCCCAGGGAGGCGGTGGAGTCACCATCCCTGGAGGTGTTGAAGATGGGATTGGATGTGGCACTTGAAGCCATGGTTTAGTAGTCATGAGGTGTTGGGTGACAGGTTGGACTTGATGATCCCTGAGGTTTTTTCCAACCTTATTGATTCTATGATTCTATATAACATCTTTATGGATAGTATCTCAGTGTGAACTGGGGCTTTTCTTCAGAAAAGGTGGAAAGTATTCCTTTTATGCTTCTGTGCAGTGTTCCAGATGAAACACAATTACTACAAGCAACTTAACATAGAGAGATTGGGAAAAGTGGCAGAACCTTTGTAAACCTTTGTGTAGTCTTTTGCAATGTTTGTGTGGTTGCATGGTTCTGGGGAGGCTTTTTGCAAGATTCAACACTTTTTCCAAGGTGGACCAAGAACTTGTGTCCATGACTTAATTTCAGTTACAAAGGTATATAGCAAAGCACTGAAACAAAGAAGTTGAACTCCACGGCCTCTTCCACATCTGGGTCTGTCATAGACAGATTATAATAAAGAACTGCTGCATGTGGATGTAATGTTGTTTTAATGCAAGAACTTTGACTCCTGGCTTCCTTGTTCTTACTATTCTACTATTGGAGTGGCCTGGGAAAACTCAGTGTTCATGCTTACACTGAATCACTTTTGGGAAGTTCAGCATAACAGCTTTTGACTAGTGGAAAAAAAGAAGTGTTTCTCATGGAAAAGATTGAAGCTCACAGAAGAGACTGAAGGTCAAAAGGTAAATTCAGGTTCCTGCAGCAAATGAGTTTTGATCTGATTGCTGTTTAGGAGACAAAGCACAGCTTTCCCTTGCAGTGCACGCTGAAACAAGAGATGTCATCTAGGTAAAAATATCCATAAGGCCTTCACCAATCAACTTTTACTATCAGACTTTATTTTTTTTGGTGCTAATTTTTGTGTGACTGGATCACTTCTGCACCGTGCAGCAAAAAAGGTGAAAAGGGATGTGAAAAGTGAAATGAAGGAACATGACTGGAGAGGAAAATTATGAATTAGTGTCAGAGAAAAAGGGTTTGGGAAGAGATAAAGAGAAAACATCCACCGGAAACCAGAGCTTCTAGCAAAGAAATATTGTCAGCATTTCAAGTAGTAAAATTACTAATTTACACTGTTTTCAAAGTTGTTTCCATTGACTTCATCATTAGCTCTTCTAATACCTTTGGTACTGCCTTTTTCACTACAGTTTCTGGCTCTAAGTAAATCACAGAGACTTGATTTTAAAACCTGGCTTTTACCTTGAGGTTGTTCTTCTGGATTTTGTTTATGGTTTGTCAAAATCTTTAGTATGTGGAACTTAGCAAGAATTCTAGTGAGAAGCAGTTTCTTGTTATGGGATTTTGGCATCTGTTCTTCAAACTCAGGAGCAAAAGGTGCTGAGACTATGATAAGAAGCTGGCAATTGGGTTATGTGAATGGGAGACATGTTTTCAATAGACAGAGAACATCCCTTTTTTCTCCTGTGCAAGACATGCAAACGTTGCTGGCCATGAACTGGATGTTTCAGCAAAGCACCCATGGCCTCCATGTCTCTTGGGAACAAAATTACTTCCTCATGTTATACAGGTGGTTCCTTCATCAATATCAGTTAATATCAGAACTGTGTCCAGTTCTGGGCCCCTCAGTTTAGGAAGGACGTTGACTTGCTGGAATGAGTCCAGAGAAGGGCAACGAAGTTGGTGAGGGGCTTGGAACACAAGCCCTATGAGGAGAGACTGAGGGAGCTGGGGTTGCTTAGCCTGGAGAGAAGGAGACTCAGGCGTGACCTTATTGCTCTCTACAACTACCTGAAGGGGGGTTGTAAACAGGCAGAGGTTGGTCTCTTCTCCCAGGCAGCCAGCACCAGAACAAGAGGACACAGTCTCAGGCTGCACCAGGGGAAGTTCAGGCTGGAGGTCAGGAGGAACTTTTACACAGAGAGAGTGATTGCCCATTGGAAGGGCCTGCCTGGGGAGGTGGTGGAGTCGCCGTCACTGGAGGTGTTCAGGAGGAGACTTGACAGGGTGCTTGGTTGCATGGGTTAGTTGATTAGGTGGTGTTGGATGATAGGTTGGACGTGATGATCTTGAAGGTCTCTTCCAACCTGGTCTGGTCTGGTCTGGTCTGGTCTGGTCTATTCTATTCTATTCTATTCTATTCTATTCTATTCTATTCTATTCTATTCTATTCTATTCTATTCTATTCTATTCTATTCTGTTATTTGGCCAGCAAATGTGCAAACTTTGAGCTATCTGTGCTCTATTACTACATTGGTGGAGAAAATACTTGTACTTCACAGACTGTTAGGCTTAAACTAATTGCTGTTCTTACAGGGTAATTTGAGGAGTCTTGGTTTTGTTATAGGGGGCCACGATTTGGAAAAGACTTCTTTAACAAGAACAAACAGACATAAAAATAGATGAGAGAGAAAAGGAGAGGGAGGAAGATAGTGTGGTGGTTTCAGACCAAAATTCCTATTACTTTATCCTTTCTTCTCCAGATAAGTGTCTGTTTATTTTCCAAAATAAAAATCACAGAATGAACTGACTCCTCCCCATTATTTATTTGTTTTGTTGGGGTTTTTGGTTGGTTGGTTGGTTTTTGTGTGTGTTGTTTTGTTTTGTCTTGTTTTTTCCTCCCTCTGTGAATCCAGCCACTGCAGCCTTTAATGATACTGTGGCTTTCCTCTCTGGGTCCAGAGTTGGCTCTAACTGCTATTACTGTTTTAAATTGCTGATTTCACTTTTATTGTTGAAATCACAGACTTTTGGTATTCACCAATGAAGGAATTAAGCAATTAAACTCCTAGCCTCAATTAAGTGAAACAATGCAAATACTTGCACTAAAATTGTTTCTTTTATCTGCTTTAATTTGCTGTACCTGATTAATTATCATGTGCAGGCAATAAAAATCTCCAGCTTCTATTACTAAGCTTTGTATGTTAGGGGCTCACTCTACCATGTCATCTGACTTTGAACAGTGCCTTTACACTCGAGTAATTCTGCACCATTGCAGTGATTGGGATTACTTATAATGGCAAGAAAGTACTCAGGGAATGAGGATGTTACACTCCAGACCTGAATAATCAGATAAGGTGCTTGGAAAATGGTAAGTAGGTAGGTAGAGTAGCAAGGATTTAACAGATGTATCATGGAGAAGTTGAAGCACTCATTATTTACAAAGCAGAAGATGAGTGTCTTCCACTCAGAAAGGCAGCAGGATACCCATTCTTGAATGCTTCCAGCGTTGGTCTCACTCTGTTTGTTCCAAAGTGTGAATCCAGCTGATGATCAATGAAATCGAATAAGCTGTCCTTCTTTTCACATTCATAGCATGTTGAATAAATTATGGAAAAACTGTTATGACAGTTGTATTCATCTGCTACACTTCTGGAAAAATGGAACATCTCATTCTTCTGTCCTCTCTCATGTGTGCCCACAGGCAGATATGTCATTTCACTTACTTGAACTGCCTCATACTTGGGTTATCTATTCAAGTTTAACTGGCTGCCTGAAAACTTTCACTGCTAATGGTGGCTATTTGGAAGTGTGATGGACTGATAATTAGAATTGTGCAGACACTGTTCCCTTCTAAATCTAAGGCAGGCTTGGTCAAATTTCAGCAGTCTTCTGCCATGTGTACTAGCTATGTAAGGCTTTGATTTCGAATCTGTCAAAGGTGGCTGAGCATTTTCAGTTTACTTTGGTTTCTTCCAGAGCCTTTGGCACAATTCTTGGTTTCTTGGATTTTTCATAGCACCATCTTTCAAAACCACCTTAGTGGCTCTCGAAATATGTGCTGAGATTATCATCCTTTCTATCTTGAAATTTAATTTGTGGTGCAAAGTGACAAAAGTGATAAAAATACAGACCTTTATTGTGACCATTTGATAGCAATGTAGAAACCTTGCCCAGAGCTGTGGCAATTTCAGCTCAGCCTGCGGGGGTAATGCTGTTTTCACCAGGTTTCCTGGGTTTTCGCTATGGGAAAAGAAATCCAGCTTTATATGCAGGTCTGGTGATAGAATGACTTAAACATGTGCAGGAAAGGGCTATATCTAGTATGCCTGGAGATATTTCCCTTGAGGTCCAGACTGCCCTACAGCTATCCTTTTTATTATGTACCCTACTTCTCTTAGGATTCCCATTTCAGCTTTGGGTGTAAAATTAAGTTCATAGTCTTTCTGTTCAAGCATAATCTGAATTTTTGCAAAGGAATGTTAAGAAGTGTGGTGGTTTCTCAGAAGAAAAAAGCACTGCATTTGTGAAAACCAACTTCAACTTGACTTCTCTAATTAGGTAAGCAAGTAACATGTGTTGGAAGAACCCAGGGAAAGCAAAAGAATGACCACATAGAGTTTATTTTTCCAACAACAAAGATGTGTGTGATCTGCTAAGAAAAAAATAACATGCCAAATAATAAAACTTTCAATAGTCAAGTTGGATGTAGTGAAGGTAATGGTAGATAGTCATCTTCCTACCTAACTGCCTGTCAGTAAGAGAAACTATGCTATTCTACTCTTTTTCTTAGTATTTCTGAGGGTCTTGTACATAGGAATGTGTGCATTGCAGCCCATGGAAATGTGCTGTCCAGGGAGGTGGTGGAGTCACCGTCACTGGAGGTGTTTAGGAAGAGACTGGATGGTGCCATGGTTTAGTTGATTAGACAGTGTTGGATGATAGGTTGGACTCAATGATCTAGGGGGTCTTTTCCAACCTGGTTGATTTCTCTCCTCTTCCCTCCTCTTCCCTCCTCTTCCCTCCTCTTCCCTCCTCTTCTCTCCTCTTCTCTCTTCTCTCCTCTTCTCTCCTCTTAGAAGGATGGAGACAGGCTCTTCTCAGTGATGTCCAATGATAGGACAAGAGGCAATGGGTGAAAGCTGGAGCATAGGAGCACTTAATCATAAGGAAAAACATTTCCACTCTGAAAATGGCAGAACACTGGAAGAGGCTGTCTGGAGAGGTTATGTCTCCTCTGGAGACATTCAAAACCCACCTGGATGTTTTCCTGTGTGACCAACTTTAGGTTATTGTCTTTCAGCAGGGCGGTTGGACTAGATGATCTTTTGAGGTCACTTCAAACCCCTAACATTCTATGATTCTATGATTCTGTAATCTTGTAGCCTCTTCTTGTTCTTACTGTAAAGTGATTTTACCAACCTTAGCTCTTTTGGCATTGCAGGTAATATTCAAATGATCCATATAAAATATACCAATGAAATCATTCTTTGAAATAACAAATAACATGGATCAAATTAAAGGAACTAGTAGAGATCAGGACTGCCTGTCAATGGATATTTTCTGATCTCTACACCTGATTTTGAGGCATAAATTACAGTGATTTTTTTGGTAGCAGCTGGGACTTCCAACACACATCCCCTGTCCCTGGAGGTGTTTAAGACCAGGCTGGATGAGGCTCTGGCCAGCCTGATCTAGTGTGGGGTGTCCCTGCCCATGGCAGGGGGGTTGGAACTAGATGATCCTTGTGGTCCCTTCCAACCCTCAATGATACTATGATACCATGATACTAAGAGGGAGATGCCAACACTACCCACCACTCCACCTGAATATTTCATATATTTATAGTAGAAAACATTACTAAATCTCTCAGTGACTATCAACCTGTGTCTTGGATATCTGTTGTAGTGAAACAATTATCCTTTTTATATACTACTCCTTTCTAGACAAGCACCCAAATGGAGAAGACTGCAATGCCCAATAAAGCCAGAAAGCTCCCAAGCTAAACAGACTATTTTCTGTCTTATGATGAAGTTGCATGTGTTTCAAGGTATGACTGTTCTCAGGAAGAGGGCTAAGTACAAAACTGAGAGACAGTTCAATTTCTGTGATAACATGTTTGATGTTGTTTGAGCAAATGTCAGGCTTGAGTATTTTTTCTACTTTAGTTTCCATATAATTTCTTTACATCTGTTTTCTTTAAACAAAAGAGTAGCTTTCTCAATAGGAAGCTCATGACTCCTATGCTGGCCCTGAACTATAATAGCACTACTATCCTCCTCTGCTGCACCTCTTCCCCCTTTGCTTTCCTGCACTTCTTTTTCAAATCTTGAGGTTTAACAGCGCTTGTTCCAGCACTTCTCATTTAGATCTGTGTGCCATTTGGTTTTATTTCAGCATTGTTTTCTGTTTCACTCAGCAGCTAGGCATGTGCCCTCTATTAATAGATTAGAAAAGGCCTCCCATCAATGATCTATTTTCCCAGTTGCAATAATCCTGAATTGTGGAGAGATGAAATTGCATTTTCACATAGTTTAGAAAATTAGAGATTGAAAAACTGCTCAGCATTCTCCTTTAAGCACATTTCTCTCTGAATGCTTGAGTCTTCCCCTGTTCAATGTAATAAGTTGCTTAATTCCATGTTGCTTATTAAGCACATTGCCACTCATAATTTCTAATTCTAAACACTATAAATACAGTCTAAACAATTTTGGGAACAGCTGGTCTTGCTTGTATCTACTCTGGCATGATGCTGTATCAAGTTATATGTGTTCTGAAGTTCACAAGAAAAATGTCTACCTGAACTTAGGAATCAATACTGATTTCCAATACTTCAGAGTTCAGTCAAAGTAGAAACAACTACCAGTTGTGACACTGCTGATGCACGTGTCTTCCTTTTAGTTTCATTTGCTGCATTTAATCTATTTAGTATTCCATACAGTATTGATCAAAACTAGGTGTTTTCTTCTGGTTTCATGTGCCCATAAGTGATCTTGTAGTATGTTGATTTGCTTCAGGTTAAGGTAATCAAAAGCAGGAAGTTAAAGCAAAAAAATTCTTCTGGGTTTGGAATAAAACCTCAGATGGCATTTGTGTGCAAAGAGAGATAAATCACTTTCAAGTGAACAGAATACTTCCTTTCAGATATACCCGAAGTAGAATGATCCTAAGAACATAAAATACGGGGTATGGACTTACTCTAGACTTTTGGTGCCCCTCAATCCTATTGCACAAGCTGTAGAATTGTTTCAGGTATCTGTGAACTGGGGCAAGGCTGAACATCTTTGGCACTCTAATGATGTGGCGATTAAAATCTTGAAAGTACATGCAAAATTTCTGAGATCTGCTGGCACATAAGGTCATTGTCAGCATTTCTAGGTTATGTCCACATTTATACAAGAAAAAGGATCAGGTTGTTATTTTTAGTACTAGTACGCAATTGTCCAGGCTGTTTAATTGTTAGCATGCTCTCTGACAGGGGTTTGGTTTGTGGCTGAACATGTCTTAAGCAATAGTATAGGCCAAGTAATATGATATGGCAGTATACCTGTGCATCCTATTATTAGGAAACAGAATTAACTATATGGTTGTGAGCTTTACCATTCTGTCCCTGAGATCCAGAGGACAGGGTCGTTTTTTTTTCCATTAAGATGTAATGCAAAGTTTCCTTTGCTCTTTCAGTATTTCTTTCATGGAGCTAACAGAATAAATTGTTGGAGCAAAGGCTAGAATTGAATTGTCTTCCAGACTTACTGCTCCATGGCATTGGGACACTAACTCCATGACAGGTTATTAAAGAGTGGTTTGCAAAGAAACCTTCCAGAGAGCCACTGGAAGTCACCTTTGTGCTTCATCGGAAATCTGGAAAGATTTATGGATTTTCTTCATTTATGTTACTTTGCTTTCATAATTTGGTTTTCAAAGGAACTTCTGTTTCATTTTTAAATACTTCATTAATAATCTCATGAGACTCATGGTAGGATTGAGATGTTAGTGAAGTCTGTGCTCTTTCAGGTCTTGAGTTTTGAACAGAGAGTGTGAGGAAGCAAGGCGACATCAGAGACAATGCTTGTTTTCATGTCATAGATCAGGGACCACCAGCTGTCTTGGCTGAGCCATGGGAATCTCTATCTGCTGGTAGAAAATAATTTCTGCTGTTTTTCAGACAAGATCAAATGAATGAGAAGAGGGAACAGAACAAATTAGGCCTTCCTCCACATCATGGAGATAAACATGGTTCCATTACTAAATCCGGTACTGAATACCAGCTTATTTAAGGCTAACCCAAGAGTAGTGCTGTAGCACTGTATATGGTTCTATAACTGAACTGAGTGTTTTGTTCTGAAATGCCAGAAGACCTGAGTCAGTCTGTTTAAAAAATAAATGAAGTATATTTACAGCCAAATAAAAGGAAAACATCTACACTTCTTTATCATCTCCTCCCTGGGAGGAACGGGTAAGACATATCAGAGGATGTTAAAAATAAGAATTGAATAAGAAAAACAAAATAATAATAGACAATCAAACCCCTGAAATCCACAAAACATTTCAAACATCAAGGTTTAAAGTTAGTCACAGACAGCTTAAATAAATGTTTGACTTTCGGAGATGCTGACCACACACAGCTCCTAGAAGGTTTTAATCAGTACTTTGACTCAGAAGTGAAGTAATTTCCACTTGCTTTTTAAGTATAAGCAGTAGAGTTTTAAATGTGGTCTGTGAAACTTCAACCCAGTCCCCAAATTTCTATAAATGTTTCCATAATGTGACAAGAATCTATATCCAAATGTTAATTAAGTGCAGTGGCCTGTTAAAAAGCCTACTGCAAAACACCTAACACAAGACAGCGATACAATTAAAGCAATGTTTAAAAGTTCCAAAGCTTCATAAATGCAGACTAAACATTGCAAATGTAGACTCTGACCAGTAAACAAAATCCTTTGCTTTGGAACTCTAACATATATATAAGCAACACTAAACTTAATGTGTAAAGAAAATTTGCCTCTGTTGATCTAAACACGGCTGCCAACCTCCCGAGGTTTAACTCTGGTGAGTTTTATTCTCACAACTGCCTATGTAAATATAAAATTAAGACCTCCAGTGAAGTCAATGCAATTTAAACTGCTGCATTCAAGAGCAGAATCATGCCCAGGAAATATAATGTTTATGGTAGCTAACAGAATTGAAACAGAATTTGTGTGTGTGTGTGTGTTCAGAACAAGTTACCACAGGAAATAAGTTGGCAAATTTGATATAAACAGATCTGTACTGATTGTCATTATGTTAGAATGTGACTTACTGCATTCTTTCTTTGTTCACCTTGCTTCTTGTTCTTGTTGCTTCTTGTTGGAGGTTGTAGACAGGCTGATGATGGTCTCTTCTCCCAGGCACCCAGTACCAGAACAAGAGGACACAGTCTCAGGCTGCACCAGGGGAGGTTCAGGTTGGATGTTAGGAAGAAGTTCTATACAGAAAGAGTGATTGCGCTATGGAATGGGTTGCCCGGGGAGGTGGTGGAGTCGCCGTCATTGAGGGTGTTCAGAAGGAGACTTGATGGGGTGCTTGGTGCCATGGGTGGGTTGGATTGGTTGATGGGTTGGACACGATGATCTTGAAGGTCTCTTCCAACCTGGTTTGGTTTATTCTAATAAAGAACTTAGGTTTTCTAACTCATGTGGCTGTCCTGAGAGTGCTTTCAGCTAACTTTTGATTTAAACTTTGCCCTGAAACGAGCACTGAAGTGCTCAAATGCAGGTTCCTCATTCGGGAGGAGATGATCAGAAGTGAGGCTTGAACTTTTATTTCTATTCTGCAGCATACATTGATGCAAGATTGGTTAATTGTTCCTGTATGCACAATCCAAGGATATACCATGATGACTTGTGTGTAGCTTTAGGGTCTGCGAGTTATCTGACTTGTCTATATTATGTTTACTCATAATGTCCCATCATACTTTTGTTTTTTAGAAGTAACTTTGTGTCAGCATCTGAATTGGCCAGCTTTCAGCTGCATTTTTTCACATTGCTCTGTCTTATTCTCTATAATTCCTTATCATCTTCACCTCCATTCACAGTACCATAGTATCATAATATCAGTCAGGGTTGGAAGGGACCACAAGGATCATCTAGTTCCAACCCTCCTGCCATGGGCAGGGACACCCCACACTAGATCAGGCTGGCCAGAGCCTCATCCAGCCTGGTCTTAAACACATTCACAGCAACCATGCGCACTTCTGAAGCTTCTCAGTCTCCAGAGGAAGAAATGAATCCCACACATTACTGCAATTTGGTTTTTCAGATATGTATCTACTTGTACTTGCTCACTTTATTTGAGTCTTGCCTATCTTGTCACTTCCGTTTCTTTAGAAACCTTCCTTCAGGGCAACAAAGCTGGTGAGGGGTTTGGAGCACAAGCCCTATGAGGAGAGGCTGAGGGAGCAGGGGTTGCTGTCTTATGCTCTCCTTTGCTATAGTCATACAATTTATACAAGGATCTCTAAATAAATATTTTTTCCACTGGTACTAACTTGAAGACCCTTGATTTAAGTGTAATCCACAAGAAGTTTATTTACCTTCTTTTAAGTATTCACTCCCTAGTTCATTCAAAAGGAAGATGAGCTTGCAATACCTCTTGAAACTTCAACTTTTGGGGTTGCATTGCCTTGCTTTAAGTTTTACTTTTAAATGTTATTATTTATTTGTCTGTCTGTCTGTCTGTCTGTCTATCTATCTATCTATCTATCTATCTATCTATCTATCTATCTATCTATCTATCTATCTATCTGTCTATCTATCTGTATATCTATCTATTTTACAAAGGTTGAATTGGTGTCAAGGCCAAATGGGAAAAGCAGTCAGATGTTCCCTGGGTGCAACTTAAAGCAACATGAATACTTACGTACACCAGTTGCTGTTCAAGGCTGGCAGTTCTATTCCATTAAACATATAAAGATTTCTGGATTTGATTCCTGAAATTTGGCATGAGTGCTCTTTTAAGGAGAAGGAACTTTTAATTACTCAGGTAAAGTGAGTGGACAGAAGATAAGGAAAAAAAAAAAAAACCAATTCACTGAGTGGTACCAGCAGTTGTGAGATTTTGAAATATCTTTTCTTTTCAATAGGTGGCTTGTTTTTAATTAAATAGGAAAGACTTCAATTATCTTAAGTAACTAAATATATTATGTATTCATTTGGACAGCCTATATTGAGGCTTAGTACCAGTTGCATTCATTTCAACAAATTTTAGGCAGAAAATTTCTCAGGGGAGTCTTGCTTTCTGTCATTTAAAAAGCTTTTATAATCACTTAGTCCAAAATGGTGCTGTAGGCCGAAGTTTGAATCCCTGGCATATTGCTATAATGCTGCATTAGCTTAATCCTTCATTTTCTTGTCAATTAAGGACTTATCTTTATTCACAGATTCACTTATCTGTTATTCTTAGTGTATTTTAATGCTAGTAGTTAAAATCCCTTTGTTTATGGCAATAAGGCACCATTCAGTTTGTGAACTTTATAAAACCAACCTCTGCCAATTTTGCTGTTTGAGAATTGCTGTAAAGAAGTGTTCCCACAGTAATTACTTATTCCAGAGATGTTCACTAAAGAATGAAGTAAGGGGAAAGTGTATAAAACAATTGTACACCAACTGAGGCAAGTTTTACCAAGCATCTTCCCAGAAACTACAGGGCATTACCCCCCCCCCCCAAATAAAAAAATCCTTGCAAAACAGTACAGAAAAATCTGTTGTCTTTAATGCAGTTGCATATACTGACTTTACAAATATTGGCAATTACTTAAGGTATTCACATTTAAATTAGATTTGGCCAAAATGTTGGGAAAAAGTGAGGGAGGAGAACAAGGGGGGTGGGTTGGCAACAGCTTTTCAACATGGGGTTCAGCTGCCCATCATTACAAGCTTTCAATGGTTTGGGTCATGGGTAGTGTCACTCATTTTAATACCCATTTAGTCACATTGAAGTAGGAATGGTGATGCTGAGGTAAAGAAATATGTGATAAACAAAAACCTTAGCAACGTCTTTCCAGGGGAGTATTTTTTTTTTTTTATGGCACACAGCTTGCACTTTATTTTTGAAAATGTATTTTAAGTTAAAGTATGAGGTAGGAAGGAAGAAGTTGTGCTATTAGTATTCAAGAGAGATTGCAGAAAACAGCTATGAGTTTGTACTGTGAGCATTTTATATTAGTAGTGCCTGTAAAACACACTTAGACCAGCACACCATTGTGGACAGCTTTGTGAAAACTTTAATGAGGCCAGGAGTTTACTCATGGCAACTGTCCCAGTCCCTTAAAGCATCACTTCCAAGAAACAACAGGCAAATCTGGAAGCTTCTGTCTTTATGATACCTTGGTGCATGTGATGAACCAAAAGTATAAATCTGCTTTTTACTTTGAAAATGGAGTAAATTCTACCTTAGAGCTTTAATGTGACAAAGACAGAAAGAAAATAAAACAAGCCAGTAAATTTTTATTCACATTGAAGTTGTAGCCTATATAATGTACAACTTAGATGTGTACTGCTTCTCAAACATCAAGGGTTGTATTTCTTCATGGGCAATAAAGCAGATACTGGTTTGACAGAGTTCTTAAAGATAATTTATTCTGCTTGCTAGGAAAAGAAATATGGCCCATTTTTCAGATGCCAAAACTAGTAGAAGCTTAACACTATTTTCAGATAGCTTCACCAGAATGGACAAGCTTTATTTTGACAGACTTTGCACAAGGGTGTGATTTTGGATGCAAGCTAGATTTTAATGTCTGAAGTTAAAGAGCTGTTGAAACTGTTGCATTTCTGGCCATGTATACATAAAAGTTGACGTTCTACTTGCAAATGCAGGGAAGGTTTGACTTCCTTTGAGGTCAGCCATGAGGCAGTCAGGGAGAGTTTGGCTGGTAACCATAATTGTGCAGTGATCAGTCATCCTACTGGTGCAGAATGTCTCCAGCAGCAAGTGATCAACATCCTGCCACAAACAGAGACTTAAGGAAAATTCTAAATCTATTCAATTGTTAAAGTATTGTAACATCATAAATACTGTAGTCTTGTAAATATTGTAAATCAGGCTTAATGAATCTCCAAGCAACCTGATCTAGTTGGGGAAGACCTCGCTTACTGCAGGGGACTTGAACTAGATGGCTTTTAGAGGTCCCTTCCAGTGCAGCGCATTCTATAATTCAAGGATTCTATGATATCTGTCTAGTATTTAAAATATTAATTTCATTCTTACTGGACAATATAAAGTATTTCTCACCAACTCTAAAGAATACCTAATATTTAATTTCAATTTCTGTAACACAAATAGTTGAGTGATGTGGGTGGAAGGGTGGGAGTAACGAAGGACTTCCTGAATTCATAGAATCATAGAATCAATAAGGTTGGAAAAGACCTCAAAGATTATCAAGTCCAAACTGTCACCCAACACTTCATGACTACTAAACCATGGCACCAAGTGCCACATCCAATCCCCTCTTGAACACCTCCAGGGATGGTGACTCCACCACCTCCCTGGGCAGCACATTCCAATGGCCAATTACTCATTCTGTGAAGAACTTTCTCCTCACCTCGAGTCTAAACTTCCTCTGGCACAGTTTGAGACTATGTCCTCTTGTTCTGTGCTAGTTGCCTGGGAGAAGAGACCAACCCCCTCCTGTCTACAACCTCCCTTCAGGTAGTTGTAGAGGGCAATAAGGTCTCCCCTGAGACTCCTCTTCTCCAGGCTAAACAATCTCAGCTCCCTCAGCCTCTCCTCACAGGGCTTGTGCTTGAGGGCTCTCAATGGAGAGTGATGAAAAGCAACTGAAGCTGAAATTTTCGTATCTATTCCTCTATGTTTTATCATAATCAAGAAATGGTCATTAAGCTAGGAGCTTGTCTTTCAGACTCTGAGGTGATTCCATCCTCTTGCTTTAGCTAGAAGAAGAGGTTTAAAAAAAAAGGGGGTGTTGGGGGGGAAGCATACCTGCTCTAATGACTTTGCTCCGGTGAAGTTGTTGATGAAGACTTGTTCTGTTAAACTGCACGTTGGTTTTGGGGAGCTTCTTATCTTTGAATTTATTATGGTTGCTTCACAAATAAAATAGAATTTTAAAAAGCTAGAATAACTGACTAAGCAAAATAAATACAGTAATTAAAAATATTACTTTGTAAACAGACCAATATTATCCTGGATCCTTGCAAGAAAGGATTCGAAGAGGCATTTTTAACAGGAATTCTCTTCAAGGAAATGCTTTGCATGCTAGTTTTAAAGACCAAGCTTAATAATGCCTTCTACTTTTCAAGCCACTTCAGAACTGGGTTAGCAATTGGACTTTAACCTAGCAAACTGGGTTCTCTCATTATGGGTTTTTGGAAATGATGAATCATTATTCTGCCGTTCACTCTTTTGCCTACAGCCTAATGGCACAGGATGACCTGATGCTACATTTTTGCAAGATGGCAGTTATCAGCAGAATGGTCATAACTTAAAAATGATTCTTTTTGTCTGGCTATCTGGCGTGCTGCACTAGACTAGATTAGTATACTTTTGGAGAGTGCCTGGTTTTCAGAGCTTTTCTATACCTGTAATACTAGACAGCCAGCCATTCTGCCTCTCTTGTGAACCACAGCGATCTCTCTAATCAATAGAGGTTACCGAGAAAATATATGACTGCTGGTTCCAACTGACCTGTAGACTAAACCCTGAGCCCTGTGCTCATCTTCCTCAGTGAACTCTGACTCCAGCTCTGCATTCCTCCCGTGTTATTTAAAAATGACATTTGCCTGCCCGAAGCACAGCATGAGCAATAGCTGTACAATGTTGCCTAAGGATGAAATTGCTGCGAAGATAGTTTCACAATTGTGTTAACTTTTCTCTTGCAAGGGAAATACTTTGCATAGCATTTGCATGAAACCAGGCACTGTTTCCATTGCCCTTGACTGGGTTTTTTAATGTGTTTTTTTCTTGATTCATGTGAACTGTTCTAATTATTGAACATCTCAGTGCATTTATGGCTTCAGAGGTTTTCATCCCTGTTTTGTTTGCTTTTGTTTCTGCTTTTGTTTTGGAAGGCAATAATGTATATTTGGTTTAGGTCACATGCTGCCAGTACTGATCAAAAGCAGGTAATCAGGATTTAACTAGTGCTCCTTTTTATTTTTTTGTGGAAATTAAATGTGCAAGAGAAAAGGGCAACCAAGTTAAAAGAATCTCAGTTCTAGTTAGAGGAGTTGTATGACTTTATAGATGAAAACTACTGATAGTCAGAAGGTACTTGTATTAAAACAGGAAGCTCAGTAGTGATTAAGAAAGTCAATGAAACCTTTCCTAGTGGAGAATTACAGATGAACACGTCTTTCTGTGTAGACTAAAGACAATATAATAGGGCAGTGGTAGTTCAGAAACTAGCACCCAGTGTCACAGTTCTTGCTCTATTGTTTATATCCTCAAGTTTCAAACTGCGCCAGGGTAAGTTTAGGCTGAAGGTGAGGAGAAAGTTCTCCACAGAGAGAGTTGTTAGCCATTGGAATGGGCTGCCCAGGGAGGTGGTGGTGTCACCGTCCCTGGAAGTGTTTGAAAAGGGGTTAGACATGGCACCTGAAGCCATGGTTTAGTAGTCATGAGGTGTTGAGTGACAGGTTGGACTTAATGATCTTTGAGGTCTTTTCCAACCTTATCGATTCTATGATTCTGTGATTCTGTGATCTTGTACATATGCAACTATATAATTTTGCAGTATGTACTATGCCATTACTTCTGTGGAATACTATATTAAAATGCTATTCTAGTAATGAAAGTGTAAAGTATAATCTCAACCATGCCATGCTTGAGATTCCATTAAACGATCCCCATTCTGTCTTTTAAACGATCAGCACAGCAAATACTTAACTATAAATTTCTGGATAATTCAGTTGTCATAAGCAATCATTTATAAACTGATTCTTCTTCAGACTGCTGCTGGCTTGCAGAGCAGTAAAATCAGCTATATCCTGCTATTAAGCTTTGTACTGGGACAGGAGGCAACCCAAGCAAAACTTGACAAGTTCATTCACAAAGAGTGCATCTTACCTCCCTGAATTAAAAGTGATTTTCATTCCATTATTGTATGATAAATGGTCAGTAAAATCTAGTTACCCTCTAATGAAT
This sequence comes from Melanerpes formicivorus, assembly GCF_026170545.1. Classification (NCBI taxonomy): domain Eukaryota; kingdom Metazoa; phylum Chordata; class Aves; order Piciformes; family Picidae; genus Melanerpes; species Melanerpes formicivorus. The sequence continues at coordinate 6,029,191 of NW_027142363.1, forward strand.
TCCCTTTTGACAAGGTAAAGGGCATACCTACTAAAAATGTGTATTGATTATAAGTTACATTACAAAGAATCTGTTTTGCCTACAGCAAATGTCCAATGAGCAATAATTGAACCTAGGTGCTGATAGGACTGGGAACAAAATCACTAGTTTATGAAGTGCAGTCAAAGGGTATCTGTGTGTAAGGGGCAAACATCAAGCCATGGAATTTGACTAATGAAAGGATATGCAGCTTGTAGGTCTTCCATTACTGAACAAGTTGTAGATGCTACCTGTGAATGAAATCTGCCTACCTGAAACTGTAAGATACATGCTATCTTAAAACTGTTATATATGTTTCCTCAGAGATAATGGGAAAATATGGCAGTGGAAGTAGATAATAGAATAGAATAGAATAAACCAGGTTGGAAGAGACCTTCAAGATCATCGCGTCCAACCTATCACCCAACACCACCTAATCAACTAACCCATGTAACCAAGCACCCTGTCAAGTCTCCTCCTGAACACCTCCAGTGACGGCGACTCCACCACCTCCCCAGGCAGCCCATTCCAATGGGCAATCACTCTCTCTGTGTAAAACTTCATCCTGATCTCCAGCCTGAACTTCCCCTGGCGCAGCCTGAGACTGTGTCCTCTTGTTCTGGTGCTGGCTGCCTGGGAGAAGAGACCAACCTCTGCCTGTTTACAACCCCCCTTCAGGTAGTTGTAGAGAGCAATAAGGTCACCCCTGAGTCTCCTCCTCTCCAGGCTAAGCAGCCCCAGCTCCCTCAGTCTCTCCTCATAGGGCTTGTGTTCCAAGCCCCTCACTAACTTCGTTGCCCTTCTCTGGACTCATTCCAGCAAGTCAACCTCCTTCCTAAACTGAGGGGCCCAGAACTGGACACAGTACTCGAGGTGTGGCCTAACCAGTGCAGTGTACAGGGGCAGAGTGACCTCCCTGCTCCTGCTCCACTCTGGATCTCACAAACTGAGATCTGTTGAGTGGATGCACCAGTTTTGATAGCCCAGGCAAGATCATCTCATGTATCCTCTTTGTCTGTCATAACACCTATCCAAAAGATCTGGTAGACTAAGTGAAGCATTAAAAAAGCACCTAGTGTTGTTCTTTGTTTGAAATGAAACAACTACATCAAGATTTTTATAATATTATTTTTCTGTTTTTAATCAGTTGGTTTCTATTTCCTCCATTTGATGGCAAACCCATGTGTTTCAATCAGAAAAGGCTGAGTGTTGTTTTGGTGGTTTTTTTTGTCAGTAGTTTCTTGGTAGAAGCTATCTTAACTTCACTTTCTGTGCCTTTGAGGTACAAACAAGCTTAGAGTAACTAGTTTTATTTTAACTGGGTTTAGAGGCATATTGTGCTCCTGTCGTCAAGGATGTGAGGTTTGCCAGATATGATTGGCATAGTTCAACCTGAACTACAGCTGTAGACTTTGGACTCTTCCCTGAAGTGTGCTCAGGTGGCCAAGAAGGCCAATGGCATCCTGGCCTGCATCAGGAATAGTGTGGCCAGCAGGAGCAGGGAAGTCATTGTGCCCGTGTACACTGCACTGTTTAGGCAACACCTTGAGTACTGTGTCCAGTTCTGGGCTCCTCAATTTAAGAAGGACATTGAGACTCTTGAACATGTCCAGAGAAGGGCAATGAGGCTGGGGAGGAGCCTCGAGCACAAGCCCTACAAGGAAAGGCTGAGGGAGTTGGAATTGTTTAGCCTGGAGAAGAGGAGGCTCAGGGGAGACCTCATTGCTGTCTACAACTACCTGAAGGGAGGTTATAGACAGGAAGGGATTGGTCTCTTCTCCCAGGCAACCAGCACCAGAACAAGAGGACACAGTCTCAAACTACACCAGGGGAAGTTTAGGCTGGAGGTGAAGAGAAAGTTCTTCACAGAATGAGTAATTGGCCATTGGAATGTGCTGCCCAGGGAGGTGGTGGAGTCACCATCCCTGGAGGTGTTCAAGAAGGGATTGGATGTGGCACTTGGTGCCATTGTTTAGTAGTCCTGAGGTCTTGGGTGACAGGTTGGTCTTGATGATCTTTGAGGTCTTTTCCAACCTTATTGATTCTATGGTTCTATTGTTAAAGGCTTGTGATTGAACATTCTCCTGTGGTGAAAATAGGAGAACCTATGGATTATCTGGTGCCTGGACTTGAAACTTTATCGTGATGGCTTTAATTCTACCCCAGGCAAAACCAGCACAACTACGTACGTATAAGCAGTGTAAGTGTGTAAGCATTTCTGAGTCAGAATTACAAGCTGAAATGTAAAAATAATGAGAAAATGTAAAATTTTCCAGGTGCAATTTGATGAGCAATTTAGAAATGAATAAATACAAACACTTCTCTTCTTTGATTACTCTGGGATGCTGAAAGTATAGCACTTAACTTTCTATCAGTTGGCAGATTAAAAAGAATGCTGTCAACATTTAATGGCTACAGCAGTGGTATCTATCACAGTGTCACAGTATGACAGTATAACTAAGGTTGGAAGAGACCTTGAGGATTGTTGAGTCCAACCTATCAACACAGACCTCAGGACTAGACCATGGCACCAAGTGCCACATCCAATCTCCTCTTGAACACCTCCAGGGACGGTGACTCCACCACCTCCCTGGGCAGCACATTCCAATGATGAACAACTCGCTCGGTGAAGAACTTTCTCCTCACCTCGAGTCTAAACCTCTCCTGGCACAGCTTGAGACTGTGTCATAGTAAGGTATGATTCATTCATGATGGGTAAAGTAGTTGGTAGGCTACAGATATAAGCTTAGATGGAGAAACAAGTACAATAAAATCTTGCAGAGCTTAAGAATGAGAAAAGTGGGAAAACATGAAGAACAGTTCAAACTGATGATGCTTCCTCATTATATTTGCTCATCCTCTAGTGGATCAAGCAGCTGACTCTCCGAAGAAAGAAGTTATAATTGTATCTTTGTGTTAATGGGATATGATTTTCCTTCTTGCATACATTATCAACTTTTTTTTTTGTTTGTTTTTTAACATTTGCACTTAATGGAGTCCTCTCTATTCTGTGATAATGAATCCCAGGATCAAGATACAAGATATCTGGAAACATACTTCTCTTGTATGTTTTAAAGCTGTTGCCTGATATTGAATTTCAGACTCCCTAATGGGAAGGAGTGAATAATCATTATGCCTTACAGTCTCTATGCTGTTAGATTTTATAGCTTTCTGATTTATCCTGCTACAGAAATGCTCTTACACCATAGGTCATTGTCTTTGCTTTTTTCTTCTATGGTTCTTGTCTATTATTTTGGCAAGGTCATGAGAATGGTGCCTGGACTTGAATAGAATAGAATTAAACAGGTTTGAAAAGACCTTTGAGATAGAGTCCAACCTATCACCCAACACCATCTAATCAACTAAACCATGGCACCAAGCACCCCATCCAGTCTCTTCCTAAACACCTCCAGTGATGGTGACTCCACCACCTCCCTGGGCAGCCCATTCCAATGGGCAGCCACTCTTTCGATGAAGAACTTCTTCCTAACATCCAGCCTAAACCTCCCCTGGCACAGCTTGAGACTGTGTCCTCTTGTTCTGTTGCTGGCTGCCTGGGAGAAGAGACCAACCCCCACGTGTCTACAACCTCCCTTCAGGTAGTTGTAGACAGCAATAAGGTCTCCTCTGCGCCTCCTCTTCTCCAGGCTAAGCAACCCCAGCTCTCTCAGCTTCTGCTCACAGGGCTTGTGCTCCAAACCCCTCACCAGCTTTGTTGCCCTTGAAACTTGAAACTTTACCATAATGGCTTTATTACATCTCCTGTTCTTTATTCTTTTTGTGCTAAGTTTATCACATTGTGTTTGTCTTGCACACAGGTGTGTGTGCATCAATATATATGGATTTTTGACTGTTTTTTTTCTCAAATGCACTACTTTAAATTTACCAACAACAGAATTCACTTACTGTTTTGCAAGGTAATGATTTGATATGACAAGATCTATAACTCTCCTTACACATTTGACTACACAAATTATTTTGCATTCATAACAAAGTCTTTTCACTATTGCTTCTGCTTTTATTATTTCAGGTGACAAAATCTGTATCATGAACAAAACAAGCCCTGGTGTAGATCTGGCATGGGACTGCTCTGGTAGCTTTCCCTTGTTGTCAAAACTTAATTTTCTACTCTTTGTTTCCTTGCTTTTAATCCATTCTTAATTGTTTGATTTTATCCCAAGAGCCTTGCTGGAAGCCAAAGTAACCAACAGAAGAGGGCAAGCAGTGCTTATCTGTCCTCATTTCTTTTCTTTGCCTAATAAGAGCTTGAATTTTTCCTAATTTTGCTTTTCTCATATCCAAACCCTTTAAACAAACCTGAAAGCTTTAGAATATGTATCATGTACACATATCAGTACAAGTTGGGGGCTGACCCGTTGGAAAGTGGCTCTGTGGGAAAAGATTTTGGAGTCCTGGTGGACACTAAGATAACCATGAGCCAGCAATGTGCCCTTGTGGCCAAAAAAGGCAAATGGTATCCTGGGATGCATTATAAACTGTGTGGCAAGCAGGTCAAGGGAGGTTATCTTCCCCCTCTACTGTGCCTTAGTGAGGCCTCATCAGGAGTACTATGTCTAGTTCTGAGTTCCCCAATTCAAGAAGGATAGGGAACTGCTTGAGATGGTACAGCAAAGGGCTTCAAAGATGATTAGGGGACTAGAATATCTCTCTTATGAAGAGAGGCTGAGAGACTCGGGGCTTTTCAGCCTGGAGAAGGGAAGACTGAGGATCTTAGTGATGCCTCTAAATACTTAAAAGATGGGTATAGGAGGATGGGGCCAGTCTTTTTTTCAGCAGTGTCTGATTACAGGGCAAGAAGTAGTGGACACAAACTTAAACACAGGAAGTTCCATCTAAACATGAGAAGAAACTTCTTTATGTTGAGGGTGGAGGAACACAGGAACAGGCTGCCCAGAAAGGTGGTGGAGTCTTCTCTCTGGAGTCATTCAAAACCTGCCTGGATGCTGTCATGTGCAACCTGCTCTAGGTGAATCTGGTGGGGTGGCTGGGCTAGATGACCTCCAGAGGTCCCTTCCAACCCCTATCATTCTGCTATTAGGTGAACAGTTTTGTATACTTCACAACACAGCAGATCATAGCGCCATCTACTATGACCTTATTGTTCTGCTGAGTTGATTTGTAGCTATTGTTACTTAAATGCATAATTTCAATGATCTTTGGAGAATTTAGATGAAAATGTTTGAAACTAAAGCAAGAGAAAACAAAAGTTTGGGCAGTTTCCTCACTAGGAAGACTTACAAAGTAATTAGCTATTAAAGCATCAGCATTCACTTCGTGCCTGATATAAAATGGGTTATAACTTCTCATGTGTTGCTGAGTAATTATCTCACTACATGTTTAGTGAGAGACTTCACATTTCTTTAGGTATTTGACTTCTAAGCTACAACAGGGCTGAAAAAAGTTAATAATCTTGTTTGTACACTGACTTTTATGACAGTTTGGGCTCTGTTTCTCTGCTGAATGAAATGTTACACTTTTGTCACTGCATGTAACTTTCAGATGTTCTCATAATTAGCTCATAGTGAAACGTCATAGACAGCAGCAGGAGAGTTTTTAGTTACCTTATCTCCTGCCCATGGGGTTTGGTTTTGTTTTGTTTTTCAATCAGACCTAAATTTCACAGTACCACAGTATTGCTAAGGTTGGAAGAGACCTCGAGTCCAACCTGGCACCGCAGACCTCATGATTAGACCATGGCACCAAGTGCCATGTTCAATCTCCTCTTGAACCCCTCCAGGGATGGTGACTCCACCACCTCCCCAGGCAGCACATTCCAATGACTAATGACTCTCTCAGTGAAGAACTTTCTCCTCACCTCGAGCCTAAACTTCCCCTGGCACAGCTTGAGACTGTGTCCTCTTGTTCTGGTGCTGGGTGCCTGGAAGAAGAGACCAACTCCTTCCTGGCTACAACCACCTTTCAGGTAGTTGTAGAGGGCAATGAGGTCACCCCTGAGCCGCCTCAATTTACAGTGGCCTATCCAGATTCTGGATCACTGAAAGAAAGAGAATAATCAGAGCAGTGCTTCAGCAGTGAGCCTTCTTTAAATAGTGCTACAAAATCATGAAAACCAGAAAAGACCGCCAAATTTGCCACTTGCAAGTATCTGTGCCATGTCATGGTGTGGTTTGGAATCTGATTGAAATTGAAGAATGCAATTTGGTTCCCCACTGTATTGTGTCTTTACCAGAAAGGTCTCTTGGTTTCCACTATACTGAAATACAAAAAACATTCTGTAAGATTGCATCAGTAATGCATATACTCTGTGCCATATGTTTAAGAATTAGTCACCAGGATTAAATACCTGAAGTTTTCACTGCCAGAAGCCATTTTATTTCTTTTCCTGTGATGTTTTTTTGCTTGCTCAATTTACAGCAGTGTGGTAGACATACTGTTCTCAACACACTGCACTTGGTGTGTCTCATGAAAATTAGGGATGTTTAGAATAGAATAGAATTAACCAGGTTGGAAAAGACCTTTGAGATCATTGAGTCCAACATATCCAACACCATCTAATCAACTAAACCATGGCACCAAGCACCCCATCCAGTCTCTTCCTAAACAGCTCCAGTGCTGGTGACTCCATCACTTCCCTGGGCAGTACATTCCCAATGGCCAATCACTCTTTATGTGAAGAACTTCTTCCTAACATCCACCCTAAACCTCCCCTGGTGCGCAGCTTGGGACTGTGTCCTCTTGTCCTGGTGCTGGTTACCTGGGAGAAGAGACCAATTTCTTTAGGTACCTTTCTTTGGGGGTGGGTATATTAGGGCCTGCACCCGTGAGCAGCAGAGTCTTGCTGAGGTTGCTGGAGTGCAGGTTACATATGTGCCACTCTTGAGGCCAGGTTGTGGCTAATTCAGAATGACACGTGGTAGATTAGTCATTGCTTCTGGAGTGGTGCTCTCCCCTGTCTCTACCTGTATCCAGTCAGAAATGGAAGAAAACTGAGACATACTTTCCTTTCATGAGAAGACAGGAAAATACAGTCTGCTTTAAAACATGGCCAGGTTCCACCAGTATGATCTTTGGTAGAAACCTAAGGTAAATAAGCAGATTTTATTGAAATATATTGCCTATTAGGATGTGACTAATTTTAAGCTTTGCCTGCAAGTCAGAGTCACTTTTATATATATACTGTGAACACTTACCCTTATTGCTGTCATACTTGTCAAAGTATGCTACCCGTTTTCCTAATCCAGGCATGGCCCAAATGTGTTAGAATATCAAGAGCAGTCCAAGTGAATGCGCTGGGTTTTGATGTGTTTGGAGGGCAGACGCTGCCTGGGAGAAAGCAGCTGATCAAAGGAAGAGAGAAAAGAGTGCAGCTGTGAGGCTGGGAGCCTCACAAGAGTTGGTGCTGCTACCAAACCCGTGTACTCTTGGTCCTGTTCCTCATCCTGCAACTCTTGTGGTGGCCACCTCTGAGCCCAGATGCAATATTCATGGCCTGTAAGATATTAGGCACTTGTGCTTTGCTTTCTGGTTGCTTGACCTTGCTGGCTGATTTATGCCCTAACAAACTAATTTATGTTTTCAGCCAGCGCAGGCTTTTTTACTTGCCTTAATCCTAGACCATAATAAAAGTACAGCGAGCCAAACTTCAGTCCACATCTGTGCCAGAATCTGTAAAGTTCCCAAGCACTTAAATTGGGGAAGTCTTACTGGGCAATTCTTAATTTTGACTTTTTTAAACCACAATGAGATTGTTTTATGGGCTGTGGAAATGGCAAGCATATGTGATCGCTCTTTTTTCTTTCTTTCACATTTGGCCTCTATTTTGCAGTGTATGATAATTGGAATCTACTGTGGCTGTTGTTTAAGTGAAGCAACTACAATACTAAGGCAAAATTTACACACTTCACACATTTTTGCACACAGTTCCCACCACCTATATCTCTCAGCACCTTTCTCATTTTCATTTTTATATCACTTTAAAACCATTTGGATTTCTAGAGTGTTTTGTTGTGGTTCAAATTGGATGGGGGGGGGGGGGGGGAGGGAGGAGGAGGGGTGTTGGGAAGTGTTTGGGGGGCTTATTATTATTTGTTGTTGTTGTTGTTAGGGGCTGTTGTTTGCTGGTCTTGTTTTATTTTGTTCTGTTCTTTTCTTAAGCAATGCTGAGCTCATTCCGTGATGCTGAGGGGTTTCTAGAGCAGAGGGAGGAGTCTCTGTGCTATTCAGGGCCGAGAAAGGAACCCTTTCTCATTTATTCTGACACGAGGGTATAAATAAGACTGGGAAAAAAAAACATCCTTCATCCTGTGAGTATGTCCTTAGCTTCTGCTCGTTTCCCTTAGTTGCTGATTTCCCTCGTCTTCCAGAAGATTCTTGTTTCTGGGGGACTCAGGGACTTCCCGAGGCGCTGGCCGCTAGAGGATGCTCCTGGTCCGGCATTGGAGAGCAGCGTGCCCAGGGGCGAGCATCCTCCTCCCTGACACAGACTCCTCCAGCCCAGCTCACCAAAGAGGACATTACCTGGCATTACCTGTAACTTGCTACTGAGTAGGGCTGGGATGTTTTCTACCGTCTACATGGGAAAGAAATGCCATTCAATGCAGACAAAAAGGGAAAAATGCCAATAAGAAACACATAACAGAAATGTGAATATTTCTTCTGGTGAAGTCTTTGGGCCTGTTTAGGTGATACTTTTAATGGTGTACTTGCAGTGTATCCCAGAGTATTCATGTCCTGCTGTGGATGGTCATGTCTTGGTTATTCAACTGTTTAGTCCCTTCCTCCCTTCCTCCCTTCCTTCCTTCCTTCCTTCCTTCCTTCCTTCCTCCCTCCCTCCCTCCCTCCCTCCCTCCCTCCCTCCCTCCCTCCCTCCCTCCCTCCCTCCCTCCCTCCCTCCCTCCCCTCCCTCCCTCCCTCCCTCCCTCCCTCCCTCCCTCCCTTCCTTCCTTCCTTCCTTCCTTCCTTCCTTCCTTCCTTCCTTCCTTCCTTCCTTCCTTCCTTCCTTCCTTCCTTCCTTCCTTCCTTCCTTCCTTCCTTCCTTCCTTCCTTCCTTCCTTCCTTCCTTCCTTCCTTCCTTCCTTCCTTCCTTCCTTCCTTCCTTCCTTCCTTCCTTCCTTCCTTCCTTCCTTCCTTCCTTCCTTCCTTCCTTCCTTCCTTCCTTCCTTCCTTCCTTCCTTCCTTCCTTCCTTCCTCTCTTTCTCTTTCTCTTTCTCTCTTTCTTTCTTTCTCTCTCTTTCTCTCTCTCCTTCTTTCCTTTCACAGTGCTTAAATGAGACTTCCATTTTATTCTTTAACAATAATAAGACATTTCAAATTCAGAGACTAATTATGTATAGTTTTTTACAAAAGGCACACATATAAAATTAGTACCATATATTAAAGAACACAGCCCCAAATCCCCAAAACAATGCCAATGCAGCAATCTGTTCTGTAGAATGCAAGCATGAAGTTAAAAATAAGTTATGTATGGAAATATCCTTCTTCTGGTCCTCTATAAATCTTTCCAAAATTCTCTTGTAGCATAAGCAAGTTCTCTGACATTATACAGCACAGGATTTCATACAGCAATAGAATGGAAAAAATAGTGTAGGAAAAGTATTTTTAAGGTAGAAAAGTGGAGTACTAAGAGTTGTAGGTCATCTGAAGTAACTTAAGACAGCTCATATATTCACTTGAATTGGAACACAGAATTAACTCCAGAATTGTGTGCTGCCTCTTTCTCTCTCTCCCCAATGTACTCACCTCATGGGGTATTTCTGCCTCATCCGGACTACAAGCTAGACCTGCCTACCTAGGCTTTTGCAGTGGAGGAGACTGTTCATTTCTTGCCGTTGCATGGCATGTACTAGATAAATCAAAGACTACAGCAAAGGAAATATACAGGTGAGAAGTTAGATAAGACTCTGAAAAATAGGCCTGTAGTCTTGTCCCTGCCTCTGATGTTTAGTAAAGTCAGTAAATTTTTCATATCCTGTCTGCATTACCCAGCTTCGGTGTGCTGACTGTGAGATCTTACACTCTGATTAATCAGAAGTGTTGAACACCCACATCTACTCCAGAAGTCCCTGGAGAGTTGCGTTTTGAGTCTATAGAATAATGAATATTGCTATCTACTATCCCAGCTCATGTGCCAAATGTCTCAGATTGTGTGTACCTGTGTTTATCTGACTGTAATCTCAGTGCACATTTTGTCAGCTGTAGGAGACAGATGCAGACTTTTTCAAGGCTTAAAAAAAAAAGGTCTAAATCCCTTGTATCCTCTGATTAGCATCAGACCTGGACAAAATAAATAAATTTATCTTCAGAGCAGGTTTTCAACCATGTGTAGGAAATAAAGCCCACTACAGATGATTAAAATATGAGCAATGCAAAAGGAAAAAAAAAAAGGGAATATGCAGAGTGAGCTCATCTTCAAATGGACAATGTCTATCTTGTGCATTAAATCAAGCAACATTAGTGCTTTGTATTAAAAGGCTACATCATAAAGTATTTATTAATGAAGCCTAGATACACATTTAGGCTGAGTTTATATTGCACATTATTTCTGCAGTTTCCTACAGTAAATAAACAAATTGAGTACCCTCAGGAATGCAGGCTTAGCACTTTTTAGTCTGTAAAGTTGTAAGATTCTAAAATATGGTTGAATTATGACTTTTCCCTCTTCTAATTAGTTCCTTAAATTGTACAAAAGTGAGATCCCCCTTTCTTCCACAAAGAGCAAGGAATTTTGCTCTTTGGAGCAAAAACTGATGAAAGAGGAATAGGGCTGCTTTCTCTGGTTGGAATTTCATATGCTTATTACAGCCACTCTTCTTAACATGTTCTCCCCTTTCTTATGATGAATAATAGAGTTTCTGTGTTTCTGTCCAGATTTCTGCATTTTATTGCATATAAACAAAACAGTTTTATGGCATATGCTGAGTGAGTTTCCCTCCTGATGCTCAGGAAGCATCAGACTTAGCCCACATGTTCCGCAAACTTTATCAGGGTGATGAGCTGCATCTTCCTCTTTGGAAGACACAGTCTCAAGCTGCACCAGGGCAGGTTTAGGCAGGATGTTAGGAAGAAGTTCTTCATAGAAAGAGTGATTGGCCATTGGAATGTGCTGCCCAGGGAGGTGGTGGAGTCACCATCACTGGAGGTGTTTAGGAGGAGACTGGATGGGGTGCTTGGTGCCATGGTTTAGTTGATTAGATGGTGTTGGATGATGGGTTGGATATGATGATCTCGAAGATCTCTTCCAACCTGGTCTGGTCTATTCTATTCTATTCTATTCTATTCTATTCTATTCTATTCTATTCTATTCTATTCTATTCTATTCTATTCTATTCTATTCTATTCTATTCTATTCTACTCTATTTCCAACAGGGGTTCTGTAAAATAATTATTACAGCTTCATTCTTTAGTTACAGAAGCCTTGAGGACATTTTACATTTGGCTGTGTAATGCAACACCACCCTTGCTAAGATATTCTTCAGGTGGCCATTCTACAGCATGTCTTTTTCTAGAGTTTGTGTTTTAAAATTAACCATGAAACCTTTCCCTCAGATATTCAATAGGAGAGACAAAGTGTTAAAACAAGGGCTGTACCTGATAGTTGGAAGTTGCTATTCCTGACAGCACTTCATCTTTAGACTCAACAGCAAGTACACACTGATGCAGTTTGTATAGCCACTCCACCTTTGCATTTTGTCTTTCTAGGCAGCTTCTGTTGTCTGCAGAATTTTGTGAGCTTGCAGTTAAGAAAATTGCTTTCCAAATGATTGAAAAGAGACAATGGAGATTTCCAAGAGAGATTGTGTGGGTGTAATAAGCTAAGAAACCCCCTTTAGATCAGCTGGCAAACTTACCTGTCTTCTTGCCTCTTCAACTTCTTTTGCTGCTTGTAAGATGTTTGAATGCCCAAATCCAGCAATGTACATAGGGGAAAAAAGTTGAAGATTTAATAAAACAGAATCATTCACCCCATTGGATGCACTAAGCAAAAGACACCTGGTTTTGACTTTGTAATTTGGCCTGGATTGTACTTGCAGGATGCAGAGTACAGGCTGTCATTTTCATCTGTAGAGTTTTTAATTATTATTATAATTTTTAGTCATTCAGATATGTTTTGTTTTCTCCCCAGTATAGCTGTAATGGGAGTGAGAAAGAAAGGGAACCTTGGAAATACTAATTTCAGATGTGTTCTGAAGTCTCTGCTACAGGAGGTGTCTTTTCCTATGAAAATAAGATGGCATACACCTTCAATCTAAACAGAGATAGGAAGATAAATAAAACATGTTAGGAGACCAAATGACCAAGAAGCTTCAGATATATATATATTCTCAAGCGATTTAGGAACTCTAATTCGCTGCTCAAATTGTGTTTACAAAGATGTTTGCCCCTAATTCACTCCCCCATGTCTGGAAACCTTCCCAAGAGAGGTAAAAGAATGGTGCTGGCTGTGGAGGTTATTAAAGTATTGTCATTATTTAAGGTAATTCTTCAACAAATGATAGATTAATTTCTTGCAGTTCATCTTGGAATTAGGAAAAATGCTGGAGGCTGTCAAAATTTCACATCACAGAGAAAATAAATTAAAAGGAGGTTTCAGAGCAAAATATATTTCTTAAATCAGGTTTGAAAAGTTCCATCAGTGTCTTACACTTTGAAAGCCTCTACGGTCAGAGTTATTTTTATTACTTTTGTGGGTTTTCTGCAGTGCTAGCATTCTGTTGCACTGTTGAGTGAGTTACAGTGTTTTTTCCTGGTCTTTCATGTTTGATTTCAGTGGCTTGGTTTGAGGATGAATATCTCTTTAATAACACCTTTTCTAATATATCTTTTTATACAAGTAGAGATGCTTGTGCAACTTGAACAATGTTAACTCTAACCAAGTGAAACGTTTTGTGAAAGAATATATAGAACTGGAATTGTGTTTGTGATCTGGAAAGTTGTGCTTGGAGAGGTAGTGAGGCTAAAGGGGATCATGTACCTGAATGAGAATCTTCCTCCTCTCCTGTATATCATTGCAGATGGAGGTTTGCAACATTAGCACATTTACTAATAAGGCAGAGAAGGGATTAAAGCAGCACTTACTGGTGCTTGCAGTGAGAGTTGTGATCATAAATGTCTGAAGAAAGTGTTTGGTGCTTAGGCTCGAGGTGAGGAGAAAGTTCTTCCCAGAAAGAGTAATTGGCCATTGGAATGTGCTGCCCAGGGAGGTGGTGGAGTCACCGTCCCTGGAAGTGTTCATAAAAGGATTGGACGTGGCACTTGAAATTTAGTTGTCATGAGGAGGTGTTAGGTATTAGGTAATACGTTGGACTTGATGATCTCTGAGGTCTTTTCCAACCTGGTTGATTCTATGGTATGATCTCAGGTGTTATGCCCCAGTACCATCAACTTGAGCACTCAGGTATTCTTGCAGCTTTGAAACATCCATTGGCAAGCAGCATAGTCTGCTCCTGCTCTCTGGCTGTTGGATTTTGAGATGCCATTGCAGGTCCAATATGTGAATGATGCCCTGCTTGTACCCTGGGGAGCTGAGACACATTTCCACCAGTGCCCTCCACTGGTGCTGCTGTCAGGAAAACCAAGACTGCTGTGGGCACCAAATTCTTGTAGCCACTTCAGGCTCTTCATGCCATGTCTTGACATGGTATTCCTGATCCAAGGTGTCCTTGGTCTTCCTGAAATCCTCTGTTTCCTATAGGAATCAAACACATCGTCACCACCATCGCATGTCTTCCAGTCCCTAATACAATCAGGTGTTAGTGCTGATGCTTTTCAAAAGAGTTGTATGTGAAGTTCAGTCAAAGTGATTTCAAAGTGGGAGGGTGGCTCCATCCCATCCCATTGGCAGAAGGGCAGCCTGCCTCTCTGGCCAGGAGATCAAAACATAACAAACTGCTGTACATGCAGCAGTGGTGCCTGCTCTGGCAGAGGTGAGCAACTACTTCTAGGAGCAGATGCCTGGCTGGGGGACTGAGAGCATCAGCTCATCATGGTGATGTCTGCTGAAAGACAGTGGTGAGAGTGGGAACACTGTTTCCCCATTTATTCCTTGGTTGATTTCAGTGAAAAATTAATTGGTGACAATAGTCTTGTTGGTAATTTATGATGTGATGTGCAACCAAATATGCACTTAGGCCATTTTTCATGTGTTTTGCTAACTGCGGGTCACACGGTTGCACTGGAAAGATTAAACCATCAGAAAAGGCAGCCCTGGTGACTGATATTCTCTGACCTCATGACTTACTAAAGGCCCTAGTGCCACACTAAATAAAACTGTCTCAAGCTCATCACTTCTGTTGGGCTTTAACACAGATTTTGAAAAGATGATCAGGATTGGCTAAAAGACTTTTGGGATTCATCTGCCATGTCCATAAACAGGCAACTCTAGTCAGCATTTACTCTTTGTGTTAAAAACAGCATTCCTTTAATAGTAATTTGTCCAGCTCACTCTTACAGTTTCTTTAAGATGTCTTTACCCACCTGCATACCAGAAGGTAGTCACTGTCTTAACTTATTTTGTAAAAGTTACAGCTCTGGTTTATACACAGAATGTGATCTGGTAGCAAGAGGCCCCTCTTTGTCATGACATTGTAAAGTCCTCCTTGTAAAGTACAAATTTGAGACTTAACACATCTAAGTGCTGGGTTCCACACATTGCCCACAACAACCCCATGCAGGGCTGCAGGCTGGGGTCAGAGTGGCTGGAGAGCAGCCAGGCAGAAAGGGACCTGGGGGTACTGGTTGAGAGCTGAACATGAGCTGGTCAGTAACCTGGCCCCGGTACAAGCAAGGAACAGCTCCCATTTCCACTTGTCTGTGGGGTACTCTGAATGTTGGGAGCAAGGGGAAAACAAAAGTCCCCAAGTGCTTTCTCATGCCCTCCTGCATGTGGCCCAGGCTACAGACAATGTTTTAGGTTTGTGTGGTTTTGGTTTTGCTGTTGGTTTTGCTTGGTGGGTTGGAGTTGCTTTGCTTTGATTTTTTAATTAGCTCAACCAACTTAAGTCTTAGATATAAAGCTTTAGTGTACAGCTGTTTTCCAGTAGATCCATTATATTATGACTCTTCATACACAATACACCATGTATATTTAGCCCTGAAGACTCACTTCTTCTCATGCTTTTTAATTTACTGTGTTTCTTGCTGCTATCACCTTTGAAACTCAATGCATTGGATCCCTGCAGTCGGGGTGTTTCAGTCTCCTGTTTCCTATCTCCTTTTGAGCTATTGCATTACAATCATCTGTCAAAGATGAGCAGGAGTCAAGGAAATGGATCACTTCAAGTGACTGAAACTGCTGAGCAGATATCCTTCTATTTTTGCTGAGTGTTTACATACTTCCAGAGTACAGATGTCTCTGAGCTGGATTAGATACACAGAAAGTTTGTAGCACCTTCATCTTCTAGTAGTGACACCCCTGATTGCCTGAGAAGGTTATACAGTCTTAGCAACTGCTGTGACCTATAAAATCAGTTCCTTTCCCATGGATGCAGTCTTGATATTGCCTTACACTAGAGATAGTGGCATGTACACTGTGGCTGTACTCATTTCATGTTGTGCTTAAAAAAACTCACACCAAATATTGCACCCCTTGCAAATTGGTTAAGGCACTGAAGTTCTTGAAAGAAATCAGTCTGAGATGAAGGAGCTTTGTTCATTATGCATTATATGATTGTTTTTCCCTTCTTAAAGTCTCCAGACTGCACATGCTGTTTGCATCCCTTTCCCATTCCACAGCAGCCTTAGCAATGAGAATGTAGGGAAATGAAACCATCACAGAGCGGTTGTACCAAGGGGAGTGACTGGCACTGGAGTAAGTTACATAGGACCTATAATAACTATTTGGCAGTAATTTAGTTAACAAAATTGTTAATTGCAGCTTAAAGAATATATTGTCATACTACAGAGTACACTTGAATGTACTAGCAGCAGTGAACATTTAACTACTGCAGGTATTCTATAGCCTAAGTTAATATGTACTTTACAAATAAGCCTCTCTCACTGCTTTTTCTTACAGTTTTCAGAAGTGGGCTCATTACAATAGAGTGTATCACAGAATGGTAGGGGTTCAAAGGGACCTCTGAGACCACAAGTCCAACCCCCTCTGACAGGGCAGATATGCCTAAAGAAGGTCATACAGGAACATGTCAAGGCAGGTTTTGAATGTCTCCAGAGATGGATACTCCACCATCTCTCTGGGCACTCTTAAATTAAAGTAGTTCACAGGATGTTAAGGGTTGGAAGGGACCTCTGGAGATCATCGAGTCCACCCCCCCTGTCAGAGCAGGACCATACAATCCAGTGCAGGTTGCACAGGAATGCATCCAGACGGGTCTTGAAAGTCTCCAGAGAAGGAGACTCCACAACCTCTCTGGGCAGCCTGTTCCAGTGCTCTGTGACCCTCCTCATGATGAGGTGGAACCTCCTGTGCTGTAGTTTATATCCACTGCCCCTTGTCCTATCACAGGGTGCAACCGAGAATAGCCTGTCCCTTCCCTCTTGACAGACAGCCCCCAGATATTTATAACCATTTATTAGACCCCCTATCATTCTTCTCCTCTCCAGACTAAAAAGCCCCAGGGCTGTCAGTCTCTCCTCATAGGGCACATGCTCCCATTCCTTAATCATCTGAGGGAAATGGTGTTGTCTAGCCTGGTGAAAAAGGAAGCTGAGCGGAGACCTTCTTGCACTCTACAACTCCCTGAAAGGAGGTTGGAGCCAGGTGGGTGTAGGTCTCTTCCCCCTAGGAGGAAGAGGATGAGAGACAGTGACCTCAAGTTGCCAGTGTAGCTGGCTTTATGTGTTTTTTCTTGTTCTAAAAAAATAAACAAACCAACCAAAAAAACAAACACAAAAATAAACCCAACACACACACACACACAAAACCCTACAACCCAAACCCACAAACCCCCAACAACAGCAAAACAAAGCAAACAAATTCACCATTTGTGTCCTAAAAGTTTGGAAGTGTTAAGGTCTTTCTTGACTCCCAGGTTCTAAGCCCAGTATTTTATTGGCATCCCAACACTTAGCAGCAGAAATATAAGCTTCAGCCTCTGGCACTAGTGAAATCCTTTCAACAGTCTACATAGCAAAAGGTTAAGGGGACAGGGCATGGTTTAATTTCCCAATAACACTTTATGGGGGTCTTTGTAAATGAACTTGCTTCTGGAGAGAGCTCTGAAACTGTAGGCAATTTGCAGCCTAGAAGCTGCTATATTAAAATTGCATACATGAGAGAGGTTGGAGGGCAGTGGGACACAGGACCTTCCTGATGAACTGCTAATCCAAAGTGGGCCTTAGTCAATCTCTTCCAAAGTTGTCAACATCCAATGACCTATATGAAATGAGTTGGTGGCTTCAGTCTGGTTCCTGGACGGGTGTGCACATCAGAAGAGCAATCAGGTGGCACTAATTGGCACCCTGGCTAGCAGCCTCAGCAGCAAGCCAAAGGTCGGTAAAAGAACGGAGGCTGAAGTGCTCTCTCAAGCTCAAAGATGGTCCCTCTGGGTCACAGTTTAGGGCATGTTTGTAATGTGCTGTGCATCTTGCAATGCTAGACCAGAGCTGTGGCTACAGAATTGCACTCCTCGAGGCTTTTGCAGGGCACTTTGAATGCCACAGGCCATTTTAAACTTTGAAATCACTTCAGTTTTCCTTCAGACATAAACACTAAGGGAACAGTCACTAAGCAATAACCTGATATTCTGAGGTGTCGGATGACAAATGACCACCCCAGTTGAGGGATTGCGCTGAAAAAGGGAAAGATAAGAGTGCTTAGATTCCTTAAAGCCAAATTTTCTCATGTTCTTGCCAGCATCTCTAAGTACCTTTGCTCTACCAATCTTTCCATTCATTTTTCCATGCCAATTTATCCTTTCAGAAAGTACACAAATTAGTGCTGCTTAAATATAAAAAAATATATATATATTGGTTTGTTAGTAGGTTTGTGAAATCCTCCTCCTTACAAAAGCATGGGAACACGTGGTCTTTTTCTGCACTTGGAATTATTGCCAAACCACAACCATTTGGGAAAGTTTATTGTGGGTTATTACCTCCCCCAAAGCCTTGCACTTGAAAAGTTTATTTCTTCTTATGTTGTTCTGTTTGCAAACTTTCAGTCATTCAGGCAAGGTGGAAATAATGTCACGAACCTTAAGCCACCAGCCCATTCAGCACAGGGTCAGTGAAGCAGCACTACATTAAGAAATGAGTGATGTACCTACCTAGTATTTTAAGACAGTCAGTAAAAGGTGAAAAAAACATGTTGTCTGAATTAGAAGTTTAGCAGATTTTCTTTGCTACATTTTCCTTTGAACATACAAACGTTCAAACAAACATACAAACAGCAACGACAAATGTTTGGTAGTCTGTAATTGCTAAGCAGAAAAAAATAGGTTCATTTGGTGGAGATTAGTCTGTTTCACAAAACATTTTGTGTCTTCAGAGAGCAGTTTCTGCCCACCTATGTATTACCCTTACTGATAAAGATGAAATGCAGGTCCTGCACAAAGCATGCATACTTCCCTTCCAGAAAGCAGAGCATACTTTTTTTTCTCTCCTTAGCTTTGCGTTACTGAAGTTATCAGTGAGTGACGTGCTGCAATTTCCCTTCCCTATAAATCAGATAACATGAAGGAGTTCTGAAAGTAACACCCTTTTCCAGTCATCCAGCAGGCTCCTTTCACTGCCTCCGTGCTCTCTCACCAGATGATGTGGTGCACATTTATCTGACAGACTGAAATTGGAACAGCACAGACAGTAAGGTAGGATTTACATGCCTGAGCAGGGGTTCATCAGCTGCTGTGAAGAGTCAGGGTGTTTGGTAGTAGATTTTGCTCTCAAAATTGCTATGTTTCAGTGCAAAAAAAACCCCACCCTGAATAATGCTGTATGCCTGTGTTTTAATGGTTTGCACTGAAACACAGTGATGCCCTAAATGCATAAAGTGTTACCACTTGCAAATTCCCATCTGTCATTTGTGTTTCTGGAAATAGTATCCCTTGCTGCAGTCTGGACATTGCCCCAGGTGGTGTCTGACTCAACCCAAATCAAACAGTAATTGTTCAGACACTGTCTGGCTCTCATGCAGTAGGCAGGGAAAGCACAGCAGCCTCCTAGTTACCTCTTAGTAAGCCCAGGAAAGGAATTCCCTCAGGAAATCTTCAGCCGATTCCCCTCATAGGCCTTCAGGGTAAGGATTTAAGGTCACAGTCCCCATTGCTCTTCCTGTTGCAGTGAGATTCAGGACATCTGGTGAGTAGACTGCACACTGTTAAAGCATGTTGTGTTAAGAGTGATACCATGAAGAGGACAAGCACAGGCTTTCATTTTTCTTTACATTGGCAGTACTTTGGTAGCATATCTCAACCTAGGAGCAGCTACACTACATCGCTGAAGCTGTAAATTATTTTCCAGCAGTTGAGATGTGGTTGCCAATCTAGTTCTTAAGACCACTGGTAGGATTCAATTATTGCAGGGTAACTCAGATCCCTGGCTGCTGAAACAAAACCCCAGCAGGTTCCCCTGAGGCTGCTGTCAGAATGGCTGCAGGTCCCAGCAGTACAGTCCCCTCAACTCACTCTGCAGCAGCAGTCCTGCAAGTGGTGATCATAATCTTCCTCACAAGATGCCCCTGAGAGTCCTCTGTCCTGTCAGTTGCTCAAGGCATGGAGCATGGACTCAGCCTGCCTTGCAGAATACCTCCTCCACAGGTACTAAACCAACACTGTCAAAATGCTGATAATTCTGTGAAAAATGCTGGCTTAACCCCACTCACCTTGTGCTTAGGATTGCAGCTCCTGATACTGGAAGAGGTGACAGCCTCCATCCTTATCAAATCAGATACAAAGAAAAGACTAAAAATATGATATAAAATTCTTGAATATGTATGCCTGTAGCAAGAAGCACTCCAGGCAGTATAGCCTGCCCTGCTTGACTTAACCAGAGTATGAGGTTTATGCCTGAGACCCACACCCCCCCCAATCTATTTGATCCTAAATTGGCCTATCAGCCTGACCTTGCACTGTAGTTGTCTTTGGACCCAATGAAAACAGCATATTGTGGACCTGAACAAAACCCAGTGCCTCCTGTGAAAGGGGCAGAGAAGTAACTGCTTCCTAAAAAAAGATAAATAAATGGCTCCATGTTATAAAACCCCAAAGAACAATTCTGGTTTCACATTCAGTGTAAAATAATTGCAGTTATAACTAATAATTTGAATAAGAAATTATATGTTTGTTTTAGAAGAAAAGACTTTTGATGATAGGCACTACTACTGTGAGGACTCTGGGGATGGTGTGCATCTGGAATAGGGAACCAGCTCAGAAGAGAGGTCTCTAATACCTGTGATTCTGAGAGATTATTTGCCCTTCTGTAACAGGTACGGGCTTATTTGTGAATGCAAGGTAGTTCAGCTGTTCTTCTTCACTTTCCTGGGTAACTGAGTTAAGCAATATAGTGTTACACTTACAGATTTTTGTGTGAATCCCATGCCATCTCTGGAAACTCATGTTAATCCTAGGGAGGAGCAGAAGAATCCACTAACATATGCACACTGCCAAAATAAACGATGGCTGGATTCCTGAGTTAATCTTTGCCTTTGATCTTGTGTATCAGAAAATTTATTTGGTAAAGGAGTGATGAAAAGATTTCTGACCATTCTGCAGTATCACCCTTAAATAGCTTAGATGTTTGGACTTTCAAGATAAATCAGGAAATGGTGGGGGGGGTGGGGTGGGGAGGGGATTGTCCCCTCCCTTTCCAATCCTTTGTAATATCAATGAAAACCTTTATAGTAACGCAATTCAGAGAGTAGTGATAGCCATTCTTTTCCTGGCACACATAATCTTGTAAGCAAAAATTGCATGACATGTTGTGTCTCTGTGTGGAAATCTGACTGTATTGTTACCTCTGAAAGTCATGGCAGAAAGAGATGGCCACTTCTGGCTTACTTTTTTTTTTCTTCCTTCCCATTTGCTATGGCTTTTTTTTTCCTTCTTCTTCTTCTTCTTTTTGATTCCTTGATCTACATAAAAGTTCACAATTCATGGTGTTTCTGTACTTACATTAAAGCATAGTAATGACATGTGGTCCTGTCTTTCTTGCAGTGGATTTCCAGCATGGAACTTAGTCCATCTTTTTCTATATTCGACACAAAAGAGCCCTCCAATAGCACTGTTAGATGCTCTGGTTATTACTGATCTTGCTTTGATGGTTCCCCCATTTGCTTTTTTGCTGTATGGAACCTTCCTTCTCTTGCATTGTCAATTCAGTTCATATTTTCAAAAAGTTTCATGGTTTCACTTTCAAGCTGATTTATCTTGGACTTTTCAATACTGTAGAACATGCCTTCCATTTTTAACACATAGGGACATTTGGGTGTAACTCTGCTGAGATCTCTGAAACTTGGATCTTTGAGTCTGCTAATTCCTTTCTGAGCAGAGAGTTTGGTCTTTTGTTTGTTTGTTGGTTATTGTTGAAGGGTGTCAGAATATGGACTTAACCAGGTTGGAAAAGACCTTCGAGGTCATCAAGTCCAACCTATTACTCAACACCATCTAATCAACTAAACCATGGCACTAAGTGTCCTCTTGTTCTGGTGCTGGTTGCCTGGGAGAAGAGACCAACCCCCATCTGGCTACAACCTCCCTTCAGGCAGTTGTAGAGAGCAATGAGGTCTCCTCTGAGCCTCCTCTTCTCCAGGCTAAGCAACCCCAGCTGCCTCAGCCTCTCCTCACAGGACTGTGCTCCAAACGCCTCACCAGCTTTGTTGCCCTTCTCTGGACACCTTCCAGCAACTCAACATCTATAGACCACTTTTCTTTTGCAAAATACCTACTTCTTTGCAATGAATAGCACTTACTTGTTTCAAGAAACAAGAACAAAATTGGAAGTTTTATTAGTTACTACATAAAGCCTGTGTTCATGCTTGAAACAGCTTCTACTCTAGATGGAGATTTTCAGATCAGAAACTGGAGTGCAGGAAGATTAAGTTGTTTCATTGAAGATTAGGGAGATCTGGGGTGGAGCTCTGCTCAGATCTTGAGCATGTTTCAAGGCTTTTCATCTGTCTTAAAAGTGGTCCTACCTCCTAGGGTGGGAAATGCATTTCTAGAAGGAAAAGTCCAAGTTTTCATTGTCTTGGGGAGATGGGGAGAAATCACTATAGCAATTGTCACTGCTGTATTGTTCGTTTTTGTGGTATGTTCTGTCTGTTATGTCTGTTTTGATGCATGGTCTGCGGAAGTGTGGTATGTGCTTGAATTAAACCCACCAAACAGTTCCATCCCTTTCTCCAGAGGTGGAGAAGTGAGACAGAAAGACCTGGTGGAAAGGTGACCTTGCCTCCCTGCCTTTCCCTCATCCTTTAGCGATAGTGGTTTCCAGTATGCCAGCCTGTTGCCTACAGCCTGCCTTAGGAAGGCAGAAGAGTGCTAGCAGTTTCCACAAGTACCACAAGGCACAGAAGAAAAGGCAAGAACTTCAAGCTGTGTTCTAACCTTACTCAGGCATTGAAGGGAGAAGGAGAAATGGGCATGGGTGCTGCATATTTGTAGCCAGCAAAGGCTTGAGTCATTTGTGCAGTTTGTGACAATGTCTCCAAGCTGTAAAACTGATTTCCTTTTTGGTGAGTGTAGATCACTTTTGGACTGCAAATCTGAGTTGATGGAGTCCCAGACTGCCAACCTGTATGGAGAAGGTATGCTTTTGCATACACTCAAACACACCAGTAATTAATTATTTATTCAGTTTTAATTGCTAGCAATTCAAATAATATTAAGTGTAAGTAAAGAATGGCTTCTTCTTATTTTTTTCTGTACTACTGTGGTTGATAGATATCAGGTGGATAAAATACATCTGCTGTGGTGTCTTTGTCCCCTTTCTAGGTTTTTTTTTTTTGTTTAGCTCATGATTTTATTTAATGGAAGAGTCACTTCTCACATATTGGCTTGACAATTTACAAGCATTTGTTTGTGCTGAATTAAGCACATTTCTAAACTTTGTGTGTTGCTGCTGACAGTTTGGGGATTGATTTTTATCCCTAGAGAGATGCCTTTTTGTCTTTAAGGCAAATTGAAGTTGACTGCTAGAGCATTCCCTGGTAAGAGAGAGAATCTCTTTTAGGGATATTTTTCTACCAAGAATTCATTTTTTTAAGTGAGAAGCTTCAGCAAGGTCATGTTCTTCATGACACCAAATAAACAAACAAACAAAAAAGTTCACAGACAAAGAAGTAGCATTAAATTTAGTGAGAAGAAATAGGAACAGATGCCCAAGCTTTTTTCACCTGTATTCCTCTGTCAGGAAAGTGTGCCTAGATATGCAGTAGGTAACAGCTCTCCAGACTGTCATTCTGAAAGCACGTGTTGAATGCTGGTATAGGTAATGGCAGACAGAAATTTTACCCTCCATGGTTTTCCATGTATGCTATGAGCTTCAATCTTAAAACTTCTGCAACATGTTTTAGGACATATAGACTCTTTCAAGAACAGATTAACTGTTTGTCCACACTGGAAACTGGAAGTTCTTCGCTGAGCAAGTCATTCATCATTGGAACGGGCTGCCCAGGGAGGTGGTTGAGTCACCATCCCTGGAGTTGTTCAAGAGGAGATTGGATGTGGCACTTGGTGCCATGGTCTAGTCATGGGGTCTGTGTTTATAGGTTGGACTCTATGATCCTCGAGGTCATTTCCAACCTTAGTTATACTGTGAAACATGGGATGGGGTTTTTCAGACATGAATAGATTCATGTAATGAGCTACATGTAAGGATTCAGGGTCTCCACCAAACAGGTGCTTTAGGATGATTTCATTCATGTTAAGTAGAGCTAGATGCTCTCTTTTTTTTTTTTTTAGTAGGCTCTGTGGCTGCTCATGCAGAATTACTTTATAAACTTTATCCAGTCTACATTCACCCACCCCTTGTTCCCTTCTTCCTGGTCAGCCTGGCACATATTTTTGGATGCAAGCATTACATTGTTCCTCTATTGGCAGAAATTGGCACAAGATTTACTTTATAGGATTCATTGTGACAAACATAAATACTGCTAAATAAAACAGTGTCTGTGCATGCATCTGATCTGTTTCATGTGATAAAAATGAATATTACTTCACACTTGAACAATAAAGATGAATCTAACCATCTGGCCAATGGTGATGGTACCTGTTAGGCTATTGCTAAGGAGAACAGACCTCATTAAACTCGTATTTAATGCTTGTCTTTAGGATGACTACATTCTCTTTAATACCTGCCTTTGTAATCACTCGTATTTCTAAGACCCAAGGGAGTTTAAAAAAGACTTAAAATAAAAAGAAATAACAACTCTAGCCTTTCAGTGAAGTACCAGATGACAAACTCAAACCCACTTGTTTTCATTTCCTGGAAATCATACCAGCTGGAGCAAGTTTCTCACCACAATCACCTACACAAGCTGTAATTTCTTCAGTGAAGTCTTATCCTACTGCTTATAAGATCTTCAAAGGAGCTGCAGATCTGTGCAGTTTTCTTTTAAACATTCTTTGGGATCTTCCCATTGGATTTTTGTGCATTTGATTCCTAAATATTTAAGTTACCTGAGTATTCTTCTGGAGACCTGCCTATAAATGACCAGAATTTTCATTTGCGTCTTTGATCTTTGTTTTCCCTTCTCAGATTCCTCTTGTGATATTTGTGACAGTTCTCTGTTAGTAGCTAGCAGACTAAGACATCTGCAAAATCCAGGAAGCAAGACTTACATATGCATCATATAAAACAAAACAAAACAAAACAAAACCCTCAAATCTCAAACCCTCAAACCCTTGCTGTCATTGGAGGAGTTCAGGAGGAGACTTGATGAGGTGCTTGGTGCCATGGGTTAGTTGTTTAGGTGGGTTGGATTGGTTGATGGGTTGGACATGATGATCTTGAAGGTCTCTTCCAACCTGGTTTGGTTTATTCTAAATAAAGGTTTATTCTAAACTTCTTCAGGTGCCCTGGAGGGGCTCAAGAGGGGATTGGATGTGGCACTTGGTGCCATGGTTTAGTCATGAGGTCTGTGGTGACAGGTTGGACTTGCTGATCTTTGAGGTCTCTTCCAACCTTGGTGATTCTGTGATTCTGTGAAAACACTGGGCTGGTGCTTAGGATGGGGTAGGTGAAGGGTGAGAGGAAGCAGGGACTGACGTTGCTCAGTTGCAGCTGGTGAACAACCTCCCCAAACTACCACACTACCACTTCCAGGGGATAGTCCTAAAATCAATGAACTCACATTTTCTGCCAAACTCTCAGTTCTGTGGTTTTCTTAATTAATTATTAGTTTTTACTCAACTTCACCTTGGAGCATGGATCTTTTCTTGAAAGGATGTTATCTTTACATTAGATCACAGCATTTAGTGACAGCATGAAAATCCAAGTAATCATATTGTCTCCCTTTCTCCTCCTACTTTTTGTTGCAGCTACGCCAGTTTTGTGAACTGTGGCTTTTCTACCTTAATCAAGATCATTTGTTTTGTCCCTTTGCCCGAAGACTTCTGGTGTTTAGAATTAACTTTGTTCTCGGTCCTTTTCCATTTTGCGTACAGTGATGCACTTAATCAGAGCTAATTGCTTCCTTGTTCCTGCAGCATCAGCCAAATAAGCAGATCTCAGATACAACTGAGGTGGGGATTATTTAGCATTTCTCTCCTGCTCTTTCATCGTTCTGTAGCTATACTAGATGTGCTTTAGATGTGTTTCACCTAATTTACTATCTGTGGAAATCATGAAAACCTGTGCATTCCGAGCTGTCCGGGCATGGTACCGTGAATGTTGCAACGCTGTGAAGAAAGCTGCCAATCAAGATGAAGGAAAAAAACAACATAATGAACTAAAATATTAAATAAGATTTTAATATTTATTAGCTTTGTATTAAGTTCTCTCTTGGTGTTTATTTGCAATTAGGAATAAATGCATAACTTCACTGATTTCACTGCAACTTTTTCACACATTGGAGTTTAAAGGAATAAATGCTGGCGTATTACCCGGGAGTCAGACAAGATATTTAATTTGGGCTTATTATGGCAGAATGCAAATTTCCATTAATTAAGTTTGTAGTCGTGGAGCAGGAGGAAGGACAATTTATAGAAGCCAGGGTAGGAGGAGAACTTTAAGTAGCAGTGCACGGTGAATGAGATGCACAGCTTCCATTATCAATTGGAGCTGCATGTCTAATCCACCAGACTTGGTACTGAAGAAAATGTACCCTGGGATGTCAGGTGTTAAGGGGAAGAATGGGCCTCTCACGTTCTTTGCACTTACAAGCCGGCTGTAACCTTTTGACTCTCTCTCTCTTTTTCTTCTTGAGTTTTGTTTCCTGAAAGGAAAAGGGGGTGGGGGGAGGCAGGGGAAGAAGGCTTAAAGAGTGGATGATCTGTTTCAAAGTACTGTAGTGTATGTGCAAGCTTTTCCTTCTATTTTTTTTTCCCCCTTCTGGAATTAGTTTTGTTTTGATTTCTTAAAGAACGGGTTGCTTTTAACGTGGAATGTTTAGAGCATGACTTAAGATATGAATGTCTTACTAAGTGCCACTATCAGCACTATAAACTTAAGACATTCTACCATAAGTGTTTAGCAAGATCCTTTTTTATTTATTTATTTTTCCTTTAAATCTTTCTAACTAAACTGAGTACAATTTAATGTAAAAGCATAACAGAGGAGGAGAGCTGATTGCCTGAATTAACGTGTTATAGGTATTTCTTTTTGTATCGACCAGAATTATGCAGGAAAACAACTCCCCCAAATAGCAACAAATTCCTTTTATTCTCAAAGGATCCCCTAATGCAGCATGATCACATATTGACCACATTGACCTTGGGTGTATTCCAGACACGAAGATCTGCATAAGCAAAAATGATTGTATAATACTTGCACATTTTATTTCCTTGCCTCCTCTGAGTTAGTGAGAGAGATACCTCAGTGCAAGCACCCTACGTATCATTCACTTGTTAGTATAAAAAAACATTCAATATATATAAGGAAAAAAAGTAAAGAAAAGGGGGGAGAAGCACCTAATTAGGGTAAATATTGCCAAAATTCATGACTTTTGAGGAGAAAGAACATAATGTGGAAAAATATGTGAAAACTTGCATTATCCTTCTTTGAAATGTGTTCTCTTCTGGGCTGATCCATTTAAGAAGGTAAAAATGGAAACACTTATGTGGTGTTTGCCACAAAATTAATTTACCATCACTTACTGAAAAGAGTCTCAGTCATAGGAGAGTGCTCTGAGAATGCTAAAGGGGTGATGTATATTTCTGGCTGCCATCTTTAGTTTGAGGACCATGTGCCACTTCCAGATTCGCATTGTTCTTTGTTAGAAATTATTTTGAAATGCTCACGTTACCTTTGCTTAGCTGAAATGTGGCAGCAATGGAATGGAGCCAGTGGAGGAGTAATTTTACAGCCAGCAATCAGGAAAAGGAAGAGCCCTTAGCCAGGGGACTCAACAGTGTCAGGAGGAGCCATTATTCTATTATTATTTCCAGCGTGGAAGCATTGTTTTAAGTTACATTAAAAACATCCTTTAAATGTCTTTGTAATTTGTGTCATAAATTTTCCATATCAACCTTTCCAAAAGAAAGATGTGTGAATCTATAATGTACATCCAAATGGATTGCTTGGGGTGTATTTTGTTTAGAGATTACAGGTTAAAGGGAAACCTGAAATGAACAGTAATTCCTATGATTTAGACTGGAAGTTCATGGAGATTGGACAAACATGGAGTGAGTTCTCCATTTCTTAACATTTACTGGGAACAATGCTCTAGACAGCCTGTCCTGGAACAGGCACTGCCTTCCCCCTTTTTTTTTCTACTGTTAGGGATTCTGACCCCTTCTGATTTAAGGGCTCAAACCCATAAGCTTTCCAGGAACTTTACATTTAGATGGATGAAGAAAAAGAATGAAGTCAGTGTCATTATTCATGTGCACGGATTTACATTTATCTCCTGGAGATTTTGTGTATGTCAAAGCCAATAATGGATTTGAAGGGTGTTTTGGGATATTTGATGTAGACAGTTTCCATGTTTTCAGTTACTCAGAAATCATGTGGCAGTAAATATTTTCATACTCAATACGGTTTTAGTTCCACTATTAAAGGATATATCATGAACCGGTGTTGAAGGGATCCATATATTGAATACTATTATCACTTTGGGGAGGTGAAGGCCTTGCATTTGTAAGGCAAGTGATTCATGGCATATATGCAAAAGGTGAAACAATGCTTCCCAAATCATTTGGGTAGTTTGAGACATGAATGGAAACAGAACCCAAATACCCTGAGTCCTTTTTTTCATTGAAAATTAGAAATGTCCATGATTATTATTTCTAGTGCCAGGACTTTCCAAGGATTTAAGTGGGACCTAATTTATGAAATGCCATCTTATGTGCAAGACAGGAGCAAAATCCTTACCCCAGGGCAGTTACTCAGTGGCCCTGATCCTGCTATCTGATCTCTGGAATGAATGTCTGAACAAACACAGGCCATGCTGCCTGGTTAGAGCGTTTGATGGGGATTTTAATGAAGGAGAGACATGTAGATTGCAGGTTGTTGACCACATCCTCTATGAATTTCAATACAGTACCACTACTTTCCTGTATTATTATGTGCTTCCCTGAGTCTTCTGTGAGCTTCTGTGTAGCTGTTGCTGTTACCTTAGGTAGAGAGTGACATTTGGGCTGAACTGTTTTTACATCTACATATAAGCCTTTATCTATAGCACAGCTTAAAGATGCTTCGCGACGCACCTTGAGATTAAAGTGCACCACCCGTGCAGTGCATTGATCTTGTCTGGCCCAGAATGGGTCATCATAGATCAGCTTTTGAAATCAGGACTCCCTCATGGGTTTTTCCAAGGCATCATCTCCATGTCATTGGTTTGGCAGGATATGAAGCTGAGGGTCTTTTTGAAGTTTTCCTTCACACCAAGGGGTATATACTTGTCATGTGGGAATCATGGTTTCACCCTCTTCTCCCCCTGTGTTCCATGCAGGATAACTTACTGCAGTATTTAAATAGCCTAAACCTTTTTCTTTTTACAAGCAAATAGTTTGATTTGTTATGTTGGAGTATTAAAATGAAGAATGGAATTTGTATGGTCAGAACTTGTTTTGTGCAGAGGTCTGAAAGGAGTGACCAGAATTTTATCAATTAGTTAAACAGTCCTGTAACATCTATTTCATTGCAGCTACAGACAACACTCTTCTTTCAGGAAACATGATCATGTGCTTTGTCAAATATCACTCATACCAGTATTATTTAGCTTTTGCATAATTGTAAAGCAAATATTGCTTTAAAGTCTACTTGTCTATCTCACATTTCAATCTCTCTCTCTCTATGTTTTTTGAAGTACGAAAAGATTAGTTTCCTGCATCAAATGATTTGTTATTGGAAAAGCAAAGTAATAGCTCTTTACTCAAAACTCTTCTTCCTGAAAAACTGTGGCACATCGAAAATATTTTCCAGCCTTCAGAGTTTATTTGATTTTGAACATTTTTTTGGTTATGTAAGTTTTAATAAGTAGCTTTGGTGTACCCCTAAAGGCACACCCCACACACTTATGTTGTGTGACCTAGGGTCACAAGTAATGGCTGCAAGCTAATTGATTGAGAAAGGCTTGTCTGACTGGGCCCCTTTGAGTCCTCCCTTTACATTCCTAAATTTCTGTAAAGGAGGCACTGGCAGCTTCGCCTGGCGAGAGGAGGGGTTGGGGGAAAGGGAGGAAGTTTCTCGGTTTCTGATTATGCGCAGAGTTTCCTTGTACTGAGCTTATGTTCTCCACCCACTACTTAGTAAGAACTCCTTAACAACTTAAAGCTTTATCCCTGTGAGTACCAGAAAAGTGATCTGAGTATTTATTGAACAGGGAGAACAAACTGCTTGCTCCAGGCAGGGAGAAAGCTTATGGAAATTATATTAGACCTTCAGCAAAGTGCACAGCTGCATCATACAGAAGCTGAGACTCAAACTGACAGGCAAATAAGCCAGATCACGGAAGGGGCCTCTGTGTGGCAGCTCTGAGCTACCAAGTGTTGGACAACTAGGCAAAAAGTGCAATGGAACAGGGCAGAAAATAACACACTAACTTCAAGGCAACTGTTGCTTTTTCATGGTGAGTCCAGATTTGAAATGTTGTTTGAAATGTAGCTATTTTTGTTGTTTCTTAAAACCCTTCCGTTTTACCCCAGCAATCTTTTTGCAAAGCTCATTGTGTTACAGATTATTTGTCCGGATGTGCACTTCAGTTCTGAACGGTACAGAAATGCACAGGGATAGTCCGTTCCTTGCTGCCTGCTCTCTCCTTTGCTTTTGCTTGCTTCAGGAGACAGGTCCCATTTCTAAAATCACGCTGCATGGCTTCTGATTTGAAAAGAAAGAGGTTTGCAGCTAGCACTTGGTGTGCAGCCGCACAGAGGTGAAGAAGTGTACATAATTTCTGCGCAGAGTTTTCTGCAGAGTTTGAGCTTTGTGGCACCTCTCCATTGCTCCTTATTTCACTGCCTTATCTTGAGAATGTATGGCACGGTCACTATGAAAAGAGCTTTGTGTTTGAATTCCTGGTGAGTCGAAGGGTCAGGGCCTACGAGTTATCTGCCTGCCAGCAAGACTCATTGCTGTGTCCCTTTATTTTTCAAGCTAAAATAGAAAAAAAAAAAAACATGTGTCCTCATCCTCTTGCTATAAATGCATTTTGAATTCAAGTTTTACATGCTGTTTGTGTGTGCTTTGTGCTTTTTGACAAACTTGGGGTTTGGGGGAAAGCCAGTTTTACTCTATCCATATTTATTTTATTTACCCAAGCTTTCCTGCAGCTTGCTGGGTTGTTTTTTTTGTTGTTGTTGTTGTTGCATTCCTTTGTTGTGATGCACATCATTTTTTCTTAAAAGAACACTCAGTGATTTTGGTTTCTGCTAAGAAAAGGGGGGAAAAAAAGATGTATGCCTGGATACATGTTTGCAATAATAAGAGGGAGCTATGTGAATTTTAGGTAAGTTGCAAAATTTTAAAGAAGATAAGGCTTTGTAACTTTTGTCTCACTTCAGGAGGGAAACGCAGTACTCCTGGGGAAGTTCTTGGACAGATTGTGTTAGATACAGCAGTCATTTAGTGTAATGGTAATTAATGCAATCTGAGCTATAATGTTATTTCAGTTACTGATTCAGTTTGAAAAAGCTGCTTTATTAGAGCAGCAACACAATTAAACATTGCCTGTTGACAGTAACATTAGAAATATGTTCGCAGAAACTGCTGACTGGTTGAAATTCAGAGCAATAAATCAGCAAGGCATGTCAAAGTTACTCTGTATGCGGTGTTTTAAGATGTCTGTGATTTAGAAGAGAAATTAGTCTGGTTTTCCTTCAGCAGAAGTGTGACTCTGGACAAAATGATCTTTCTTAAAATAGTTTTCTCTTCAACAAGCGAATAACCGAAGTCAGAAAGGGCAAAAAAAAGTCTTGGAATTCTGTAACAGTTACTTGGAGCTAAAGGGAAAATGCTCATATGATAGAATAATTCTATGTATGAAGTTACTCAGATGATCTCTGCGCAGAGGGTATGTTACTGCTTGTTTCTCAGCCTGTCTTTCTACGTTTGTGTACTCCTCTGAAGCTCACTAACAATCCGCAGGATGCCTGTTGTGAAAAATAAGATGATCCTTGAGATCTGGGTTGATCTGGCTTTGCAGTCCCTTTCACGCGCAGAAGTTCACGTTGTTCACCTATTGTACCCGTTCTTATCTGCCAGTTTGAAATCCTGAGTCTGGCCATCAATCCTGAGGATGTTTTTAAAAAGAAAAGAGGTGGGAGGAATATTTTTATCAAATATGGATTTGAAGGCATCTAAAATGATCTAAATGGACTTCACACTTGTTTTCTTACTGCGAACTGAATTAGCAGCTGTCTTGACTTGGGCTAAACTTTAGACTTCTACAAGAAAATTGTTTGTCATGTCCTTAGTGCAGATGAGGATGTGCTTTTCTTCTAAGAGTTTCAGGGTTCACTCTGAAGGAAAGAAATGC
The DNA here is from genome assembly GCF_026170545.1 of Melanerpes formicivorus. Lineage (NCBI taxonomy): Eukaryota > Metazoa > Chordata > Aves > Piciformes > Picidae > Melanerpes > Melanerpes formicivorus. The sequence continues at coordinate 6,061,214 of NW_027142363.1, forward strand.
TTTCTCTCATGTAGCAGAAATGTGCGATTTTCTTCTTCGCTGTGATAGAGGAATAACTGCTGGAGGAATAACTGCTGGAGTGCTCAGTACACTGTTAAAAACTGAAAATAAAAGAAACTTTGAGGAGGTGGTCTCCTCCCAGCTTTTGCTGCCTGGAACAGTGGGGAGCCAGCCACCTCCTGGTACTCGCACGATGCTTGGGGAGCAGGGCATGGTGGGTGCTCACACGCAGCCACCTCCTCGATAGGCTCACAAGGAGAAGACCAGCCTTTTCTCTGCTACAGGTTTTCCATTGGCAAAATAAGGCACCAGTGGTGTTGTGACACCAGATTAGAGGATTATGAAACATTTCTTTATGCTCTGATGACCAACCCAATGAAGGGGAAAGGGCTTAATGAAGAGGAGAATAATTTACTAAGGATTTTATGCCCATATTTATCATTAAAAGGAGAATATCTGCTCCCAGTAGCTGTGTGCGGTGATTCATGGAAACCCCTACAATAATGATGCAAATGATGATTAAATGTGGTGTTCTTACTGACCATCTGAAGACTGACACAATGTAATGTGACTGGCAGGACCTTTAAACATTCATAATATATCTCCAAATACTGCTGTTTTGTTTGAGAAAGTCAAAGACTCATGAACTCAGACTAAAATAATTATACTGTCTTTTTACATTCTCTCTGACATCAGTTAGAGGAAAATGTATCTTTGGAAAGGTTAAAACACAATTGCTTTATAGCTTTCATTTCTTTGAAATGTTTGTATTTAACATCTTTAATATTTAGTCCAGGGGGAAGGAGATTTACTTTGCACATTAGATAGAAAAGTGAATTTGGAAGTTCACTGCTAGGGTTGTTCTGTTGCTCAGTGTGGACAAAAAGAAAAGCTTTGTGTTCTAGACACACTCACTCTTTTTGCATCTGTACACTACAGAAACAGGTCTCCAGGTACTAATGGATACCTTTAATGTCACATAAGAAAGGACAGACATTCAAGACTAACAGTTGATTTTTCTGTCAAAGAGAGGTACTAGTTTGTGCTGCCGTGACAAGGTATGTCTGTATCCAGACATCAAAGGGAAATTGACAGGAACAGAATTGTAGCACTCATGGTGTTGGTGAGCGACGGTGATGATAAGGCAAATTTAAACAAACAAACTATGTTATATCCTAGGAATTTTGAAGAAACAATAAATTCATTTTTAGAAAGAAAGATAAAGAAAATAGATTTTCATTTTCTCAACTACAGTTTGTGATCACATTTTAAAGCTCTTTTGTGACTGTAATTAGCCTTAAACCTCTTTGATCTTCAAGCTTTGTGGATCCAGGAATCATAGATTCTGAGGTGCCCAATGCCTGCTTTGCCTCAGTCTTTGGCACTGGAAGCAGCAGTTCCCTGGACACCCAGCCTCATGAACTAGGAGTCAGGGAGGGGAATCAGAACAAGGTCATCAAAATAAATGAGGGAGTGGTCAGTGATCTGCTATGCCACTTAGACGCACACAAGTCTGTGGGGCTGGATGGGCTACACCCAAGGTTGCTGAGGGAGTTGGCAGATGTGCTCACCAAGCCACTTTCCATTATTTACCTGAAGTCCTGGCTAACTGGTGAGGTCCCAATGGGCTGGACGGTAGCAAATGTAACACCCATCCACAAGAAAGGAAGAAAGGAGGATCTGGGAAACTATAGATCTGTCAGTCTGACCTCAGTACCAGGGAAGGTGATGGAGCAGGTCACCTCAAGCATCATTGCACACCATATAGAGGACAACTAGGGAATCTGGCCCAGTCTGCATGGGTTTATGAAGGGCAGGTCCTGCCTGACCAACCTGATGTCCTATGACAGGATGACCTGACTGATGAAGGAAAGGCTGTGGATATTGTCTACCTAGACTTTCCAAAATCCTTTGACACTGCTCCCCACAGAATTGTCATGGACAAACTGGCTGCTCATGGCTTGGATGAGCGCATACTCTGCTGGATAAAGCACTGTCTGGATGAATGGGCCCAAAGAGTGGTGGTCAATAGCATTAAATCCAACTGGCAGCCAGTCACAAGTGGTGTTCCTCAGGGCTCAGAGTTGGGACCACTTCTGTTTAAAATCTTTATTGATGACCTTGATGAAGACATAGAGTGTGTCATCAGTAAGTTTGCAGATGACACCAAGTTAGGTGGCAGTGTTGATCTACAAGAGGGAAGGGAGGCTCTACAGGGGTACTTGGGTAGATTGGATCAATGGGCTGATGCTGGCTTCAACAAAGCCAAATGCACTTGGGTCACAACAACCCCAAGCAATGCTACAGGCTTGGGGAAGTGTGGCTGGAAAGCTGTCTGGCAGAAAGGGAAGTGGGGGTGCTAATCAACAGGCAACTGAATATGAGCAAACAGTGTGCCCAAGTGGTCAAGATCCTGGCTTGTATTAGAAATGCTGTTTCCAGCAGGAGTAGGGAGGTGATTGTCCCCTTGTATTCAGCTCTGTTGAGGCACGTCGAATATTGCATTCAGTTTTGGGTACCTCAATACAAGAAGTACTGGAGTGAGTGTAGAGGAGGGCAATGAAGCTGGTGAAGGGCCTGGAGAATAAATCTTATGAAGAAAACTGAAGGAGCTGGGGGTGTTTAGTTTGAGAAAGAGGAAGCTGAGAGGAGACCTCATCACAGTCTACAACTTCCTGCGAGGATGTTGTGGAAAGGCTGGTGCTGGTCTCTTCTGACAGGTAATTAGTGATAGAACAAGAGAGAAGGGCCTCAAGCTGTGACTGGGTAGGTTTAGACTGGACATTAGGAAAACATTTTTCATGGAAAGAGTAGTCAGGCATTGGAATGCACTGCCCAGGGAGGTGGGTCACCAAGGTCACCATCAGCCCAGGGTCACCAACTCTGGATGTGTTTAAAGGTCGTTTAGATGTGATGCTTGGGGATATGGTTTAGGGGAGAACCTTGTAGAGTACAGTTGTCAGTGGGATTTGGTGATCCCAAGGGTCTTTTCCAACCTGAATGTTTCTGTGATTTAGAAAAAGTGAAAATTGCCAGCAATGGAGTTTTGTAAATAGTTGAGGGAGCATGAAAAATAAAAGATGCACACATACTTGTCCCTGAAAAAAACAAAGAGAGCAGAGACCTGATCTTTGCAATAACCAAGGTGATTTTCAATTTATTTTTACTTTTCTGAAGCACATCAAACCATCAGCAGAAGACTGTCCTATGAGGTGATCATGAAGGTGAAAGAAAAGCAGGTAAAAGGAGAAACATTTGACTTGTGAAAGTGATTTAAGTGATTGTAATATACGGATAAAACTCAGGAGTAATCAGATATGAGGAAAGGAGAGAAAAGAGAGGACCCTGAAATGCAAAGCAGAGGAGATATAAAAGTAGAAGAAAAATGGCATGTGAGAGGAAATCCATCCCGTCTTCCATATTCTTGTCTCCAAATTGGAGAGACATGGATTTGACAGATCAGGCACTAGGTGGATAAGGAATGACTGAATGGTTGCACTCAGAAACTTGTGGTCAACAGCTTGATGTCCAAGTGCCTCATCCACTCACCTCTTAAACAGCTCCAGTGATGGTGACTCCACCACCTCCCTGGGCAGCACATTCCAATGGCCAATCTCTCCTTCTGTGAAGAAATTCTTCCTAACATCCAGCCTAAACCTCTCCCTTTGGTAGGGATTGGATGAGTCCTTATATTCAGCTCACTCATGCATTAATGCATCAGTTCAAATCAGTACTCACAATGATTTGCAACATATATATGGCACCCATAACAGTTTGAAGTTTCTCAGTATTCTCCTGGAAGTGACCAAGGCAGTACATTATAGTGCTATTTCCAGTAGCACTGAAATACCAAACTCTCTTTTAGAGAAATGTCCAGTGATTCAAACAATGAATAGATGAGTTTTCCAATCCCCGTGTTACCTTTAAAGCCCAAAGATGATATTCTAGTGTTAACTATGTGACCCCAGTTTATTTAGTGATATGATAGCAGTACATAAGAAATACAGCTTTAAGTCAGTTTATTAAAGATGTTGATTTGCTGGAACGTGTCCAGAGAAAGGCAACAAAGTTGGTGAGGGGTTTGGAACACAAGCCTTATGAAGAGAAGCAGAGGGAGCTGGGGTTGATTGGCTTGGAGAAGAGGAGGATCAGGGGAGACCTTATTGCTCTCTATAACTACCTCAAAGGAGGTTGTAGCCAGGTGGGGGCTGGACTCTTCTCCCAGGCATCAAGCACCAGAACAAGAAGACACAGTCTCAAGCTGCACCAGGGGAGGTTCAGACTGGATGTTAGGAAGAAGTTCTTCACAGAGAGAGTGGCTGCCCATCGGAATGTGCTGCCTGGGGAGGTTATGGAGTCACCATCATTGGAGGTGTTTAGGAGGAGACTTGATAGGGTGCTTGGTTGCATGGGTTAGTTGATTAGGTGGTGTTGGATGATGGATCGGACACGATGATCTTGAAGGTCTCTTCCAACCTGGTCTGGTCTGGTCTGGTCTGGTCTGGTCTGGTCTATTCTATTCTATTCTATTCTATTCTATTCTATTCTATTCTATTCTATCTCTTCACCTCTTTTTAACCGTTTTTGGCCTGACATTTTCTGTTATGTAATTCCCAATCACAGGTGATTTTTTTTCTTTTCTTTTTCCTTTTTTTTCTTCTTCCTTCTTCTTCTTCTTCCATCTTCTTCTTGTTTCTTTTCTACTTCTTTTCTTCTTCTTCTTTTCTTCTCCTTCTCCTTCCTTCTTCCTCCTTCTTCTTCTTCCTTCTTCTTCCTTCTCCTTCTTCTTCCTTCTTCTTCCTTCTCCTTCTTCCTTCTTCTTCCTTCCTTCTCCTTCTTCCTTCGTCTTCTTCTTCCTTCTCCTTCTTCCTTCTTCTTCCTTCTTCTTTCTCCTTCTTCTTCCTTCTTCTTCTTCCTCCTTCTTCTTCTTCCTTCTTCTTCTTCCTTCTTCTTTTTCCTTCTTCTTCTTCCTCCTTCTTCTTCCTTCTTCTTCCTCCTTCTTCTTCTTCCTCTTCTTCTTCCTTCTTCTTCTTCATTCTTCTTCTTCAAAATATGTTAAAATTATTTTCAGTATCAGGAGTGGGAATACTTTATGCTTTTTTCTGATAAAAGCAAAAAAAAAAACAAACTCAAAAAAAGGTCATTGAATAACAATTTTTGAAACAATGTGATCAACAGGTGGTTTATGAACTATTTTTAAAGAGTCTGAGTTAAGAAAAAAAAATCAATTGCTATATATTTGAGATATTAAATTATGAATATTAACTACAAATATTAACTACATGGCTTTTGGTAGTGAGTGGAAAGGTATGCAGTGGGAAAATCCTGTATTTTGAAGTGCTAAGTGTGGTGCATGTTACACTTAAAGTAAGACACTAGATCCCAACCATACTGAAAGGAGACTTGCTCATCACATTTCCTAATATCCAAACAGCCCAAAATTTGGCCTAGTATTTCACAGAGCTGGTGAACTGTCTCATTATCAACAGTGTTAGGTATTTGTCATTACCCTTACTTTCTAAGAAAGTAAGATTTCTACTAATGTTTGTCTTTCCCCCCTTTTTTCTTTCCCTGGCCATGGGTTTTGAAGCCTTTTCTCTCTCTCAGTTGAATCCAAAAGATGAAATTCTCAATGTATATTGTGTTTTATGAAAGTCTGTGAGTATACAGAGGAAAGAAACCCAGATCAGTGCCAGTTTTGGGGAAAAGGCAGGCAGAACATAGCTGTTATACATTCTGTTCAGCAGTGGCTCAGTGGCCAAACAAAATGTGCACACTCACAAAGAAGTCACAGAACAGTTTCTCCTGCCAGGTGATAGTGTGATAGGCAATGCAAAGAGATCTGGCCATTTGCAGTGAGAAGAAAGAATGTGGTGTTACAAAGCAAAGAGCAGAAAGCTGGAGGGAAGCAGGTTTCAGTCAATCTGGTGCTTACAGGACACCTTGGGTTTGCTACTGCAAAAGAATAAAGGACCAAATGCTAGTAGATCTTAAAAGGATGTAAATTGCTTGCTATAGGCAAACAAGAACATCTTGTTTGCTGGGATTTTTTCCTCTATTTACTGAGTATTTTATGATGTATGGAAAAAAAAATCACACACTATCTCAGTCATCACAAACTGCACCGAACACACGAGATTTCTGCTATTCTTCCATACAAGATGTCCACCTGCAATTAAGTTCTATATAAATAATAAGATAGAGATGCCAAGATACTAAATGTGATAATAAAAGGCAAGTTAGAGGAAACTTACTTTGCCAGTTGGAAACTTACCCAGAACTTGGTTCTTTCTCTTGGCTCTACTGAAGCCAGCATAGACATGTGGAGATGAAAATAAAAGCTTGGTTTTAAAGCAGTTCAGTATGCTCTGTTTGTTTACATTTAAAATGCTTATGTAGCCCATCTTACCTTGGACAAATTGCCTGCTCCTGTAGACTTGGGATTAGTTTTCTGAAGATAAGATTGCTTGTACTGGAAGTATTAGTGCTTCCCTATATTTTGTAATTAAATCATATCTATACAAAGCATTTTAAATTCTCACACAAATGAGCTGCATCAGTGAAAATGAATCACTGCTGACTGTTATGATTTCATTGATTACAAAGATAGGGTTTTCTAAAATGTTTGAGCTAGTGCCCAAGATGATATTCTTCTCCTGAAGTCATTCAAGATAAGGGAAAACACCAACTGATTTTTCTTAGTATCCTTTTATAAGCTAAATGAGTGTCAAATGAGGATCACCAGCGATCGCTAGTTGATTTATTAGAGGAAAATAGAAACCTGTGACATTTGAGTATCAGTTTTCTCCTGGGTATTTTTCAAGATAGGAATGCTACCACTAGCAACAGGAAAATGACTCAGGTCACTGTAGACAGAAGTCCATCCAGCAACAATTTTAAATGGAGCGTCTAGCTAAATTTAAAATGTTACTCACAATTAGGATGCACTATGCACTTTGAAGTGCTGGGTAGCATGGGGAACACTCTCCTTCTCATTAAATTTCACAAAATCACAGAATTGTCAGGGTTGGAAGGGGCCTCAAAAATCATCCAGTTCCAGCCCTCCTGCCGTGGGCAAGGACACCTCACACTAGATCAGGTTGCTCAGAGCCCCATTTAGCCTGGCCTTAAAAACTTCCAGGGATGGGGATTCCACCACCTCCCTGGGCAACCTGTTTCAGTGTCTCACCACCCTCACAGTGAAGAACTTCTTCCTAATGGAAGAAGCTGTAGGTAAGCAGGTTTCATTCAATCTGCTGCTTACAGGATAGCTTGGGTGGCTATTTTATGATATTTGAGCATACAAGTCCAATGCTTGGAATGAAAGTCTTTCCCCCATTTCATTTAGCGTTTGTGATAGTGGCACCTTTTCCTGTATTTCTGAACACCCCTTTTTGGTAAGTAAACAATGAGGATTCTTTGAAGGAAAAGATTCTTGAGTACATACAATAGCAAATTATTACTTCCAAGCAACTCTTTTATTTTTTTCCCCTCCAGGGCTCTCCCATTTAATGACCATTCAGTAATCAGGGACCAGATCAGTAGTGTGCTTTTCCTTTTAGCAGCATGTTGGGATGTTATAACTTCCTGCAAAATCATGCATTACATATGGGTTTTATATTTTAATCACATTATTTTAAGTGCTTCCAGATGTAAGCATATATTTGGTTACAGTTTACTGCATATGCTTATGCACTGATAAACTAGTAAGGCCTGAATCCAACAGGCTTTTAGTCAATATCTGACTTTCTGTTGACTTCCAAAATATTTGTTTTGGGCTCTGTACTCTTTGGTATAGTAAAAGGAGCCAGGTTTTTTTTTTGGAGGTATTCAGTAACAGTGCAGTAGTTACAGTAGCTTAGTAAGTGAAGAGTCCTATTGCAAGAGGAAATGCTTTTCCTTTTCCTTCCTCCTCCAAGAGTCATATATTCATGCTTCAGTTGGCCCTTGTCAACAACAGGTAAAGCACCCAGTCAAGCAGAGAGGCTGGGTATGTAGATGGGACTCCCATATATGTATGTTTACAGGAAATACTGATGCATGCAGAGTAAGTTTGATGTGTTCTAGGCTTGGGAAACCATGCAAATGCACTGTGTGTGCTAATGGAGGAGCAAAAATTACTTCAATATTTCTTTCTTTTTTTTCCCTTTCTCTGATTGGGAAATTCATGTTTGTTCATGACATTCCTTCACCAGAGGCCCTGGCTGCTTTCCCATGAGGCAGTCCTTCTGGGCACAGTGAATGAATACCCCTAAGGGTAGCAGGCCATGGGTAAAGGTAATGAATTTCCTACATAATGCAATGAGTGACCAGAAGTGCATTTGAGGTATATGAAGCACATGATGTCTTTGTGGAAGACTCAGTCCTACTTATGCCTCACCTATCTTTCCTTTCCAAGAAGGAATCATTAGCAAAATTAAACACCAGCAGGTGCTGCTAAATCAGGCTCTGTAGGAGCTCCAGCAGACACGTATGGAAATCTGGAAAGTGCCTATGTAACGCCCCTTAAGTGCAGGTTGTGGGAGGTAAAAGAAGCTGGCATAGGTACCTAACACCCATGGAATAGATTTTGTGGATGAGTTGGAGGCTTTGGGACAGACAGAAGTTCTCAGCTCATAGATAGAAAATTCAAGAACTGGGGTATTCTGTAAGGGCTCATGAGTGAAAGCTGAGAAAAAGAAACTTTACTTGATATAATTATTCATAGTCAATAACAAATGGAAAGAATTGGGGAGAGATTGATACTGAAATCTGTTCAGGTCATGCCATGCAAGGGCATTTGTCGATAGCCTCAGGAAAATCTTCAAACCCAGATTGTGTGAGAGATGCACAGAAATGCTCAACAGTTATCTGAATTCCTTCAGATGTGGTAAAGTGGACTCAGTCTTGGCTTAGAGGCTACATGCTGCTGGAGTTTTACAAAAAGCAGATTTTATTTGGTTCTCTTGAGACATCCCAGATGTTGATAAACTGGGAAGGACTGTGCCAATACTTCTGTCATACGGTGTCAGAGAAAAACATGTACAACAGAAATGTACTGTGCAATGAATCAAGTAACACAGTTTCTATTCAGATCACAGCCCTGCGGGTAGATTATTATGGAGTAATTTTAGCCCTTTTGGAAGTGTGCTGCTAGAATTGCTCTATAAAGAGGAGCTGTAACAGAAGCCTGGTAATTAAACATGCTGACTTAAAATTTGGAGGGAAAATATTTATTGCAATAAGATTGAAACACTTAAAATATTTTCAGTTAGAGTCTCACATTAGCCTTTGTGCACCAGTGGCATTTAAATTGAAACCAGTATGTTTCCATAAATAGAAAAGTAGGTTTTGATGAAGTGAGGCTTTTATTTTTTTTTGGTGAAAACAGCTTCCATTTGAAATTCTTGATTGCATCTATAAAGCAACTACTTTGAACAGCATCCTGCTGGCACATTGGTGACGACAATCTAAGTACAGAGAGATAGCTGCAAATGTGTGCATGCTTTTATATATTTATATCTACAACTACCTGAAGGGAGGCTGTAGACGGGCGGATGTTGGTCTCTTCTCCCAGGCAGCCAGTACCAGAACAAGAGGACACAGTCTCAGGCTGCGCCAGGGGAGGTTCAGGTTGGATGTTAGGAAGAAGTTCTATACAGAGAGAGTGATTGCCCATTGGAATGGGCTGCCCGGGGAGGTGGTGGAGTTGCCATCATTGGAGGTTTTCAGTATTAGACTTGATGGGGTGCTTGGTGCCATGGTTTAGTTGTTCAGGTGGGTTGGACTGGTTGATGGGTCGGACGCAATGATCTTGAAGGTCTCTTCCAACCTGGTTTATTCTATGTAATTCTACGTAATATGTAGCTGAAAATCAGAACTAATCAGGAAACTTGGCATATCTAATTCAAATGCAGATGCAATATCCTGATGCCTTTTCCCCAAACCTGGCCAAATGGGTCCTCAGCAGTGTAGAGAGTAAGCAATGCCCCTGTACCATGCCCGTTAGAATCTATGTGTTGTTTTGTTTTGTTGGTTGGTTGGTTTGCTTTGGTTTTGGTTTTGTAAGGAGTATGTCTTGGAGTAATCATTTCACAATATCTGCCTTTAAAGAAGAAAAACTACTACTTTTTGTTATTTATTTGCTGATTTCTACTATATACTAGATGATCCTTGTGGTCCCTTCCAACTCGGACTGATACTATGATATAATTAGTCATATAACTAAGATTAGGATGGTTTTGATCCATTGAGATGTTTCTGCTGTATGTGTTTCTCAAATTATACAGCAAGGAAGTGAAGTTGATTGGCTTCTATGTGCATTTACAATGAATACCAAGGCATTCTTCCATCAAAATATTTGTAATAAGGAAGGAACCTTCCTTATAAAATGTCATGTATTTTAAAGATGAACTGTGGTCAAATAAGAATGACAAACATAAACTGTAAGTCTGAATCCATTGCTGATGTTGTATGTATTCAAAGAAACCTAAAAGTTCCCTGTTTTAACGTTTTCAGTCAGTTATAGTTATGGAAAGATCCATTAGAGGCTTTATCAGGTCTGTGTCCTGAGGTGTATTGAGAGCATCAGAGCTGGACGCAGTCCTCTAGGTGAGGTTTCAGCAGAGCAGAGTGAAGTGGCAGAATAATGCTAAGGAACCAGCATTTCCATGAATAATACTTTGCAACTGACTTTTCATCAGAGCTTTTAAGACTCTTTTAAAAAGACTATTGAGTACATAAGCCTAAATCATTGTTATCTTCTGCATGTAATCTAAATTAATTCCTATTTGAAGTATGATTTTCAGAGTGCAATATCCAATCTTGACTTAAAAGGATCAAGGACAGAGAATCTGTCATCACCTTGGGAAGGTGCTCAGTGGTGAAGTACCACTCTGTGTGTAATTGCATTATATATCTGATCTAAACTTGTCTGCCTGAGCTTGTTTGTAGTGTTTACCGGTTACCTGTAAGAGCCTCCTGTCAAAACTCTTAGCCCATGATCAAGTCAGACATAATTTTCATAGGATAAGTGGAGCTGCCTCATGGAATTTCTTCCAGTCCTTTATTTATCATGAGCTTTTGTGATTTTCTTGCATTGTACACGCTAGGCATTGATACAGCCTTTCACAACCAGATGCTTGGGTGCCAAGTACACAGTTAATTCACAATCTCCAGTCCTGTTCAGACTTCTTCCTCTGAGGCCTTCAGGGACACGTTTTTCCCTTCGGCCCTGACGGCACATCAGGAGCTCATGTTTGGTGGAATCAGGTCCACTGTTAGGTTTAAACCTTTTTAAGAATTGTTTCCCCCAGCATAAACTCTCTTGCTCTGCCAAAAGGTCTCTACTCTCTTGTTCAATTTATAGACATATGAGTTGGTTCTCAGAATGAAATGACTTGCCCAAAGGCTCAAAATGGCAGAGCCTGGGAGGAATGATCAAACTCCTAAATATCATACTATGTCCTTGCCAAAGGATTATTCATTTGCTTGTTTCTCCCCCTGTACACTATGTTCTGTATAAGTGAATATTTTCCTGGTTTCCATGCATGGTCTAAGGCTGTACATACTCTTTCTGTTAGGTTTGGTCATCTGCTGAACAAAGTATCCTTTAGGAACTGCAAGGGAATAATGCTATTTTCTTCTTTTTCTCCTTCTTACTGTAAATATCTTGTCTATAGGGTTAATTATTTCCTGTAGTTGTGTGACAAACAAAATATTAATCTCAAGTATAGTATTAAATGTTTCCCATCTCATTTAAGTCTTGTGGTGGGTTGAAATTTCCCCCCCCCCACCCCAACATTAACTTTGCCAGACCAGCTCAGCTGGAAGCAAATGAAAGCTGAATTTACAAGCAAAACTACAATCTACAATGGAATGCAATGAATATGTACAAATATACAATATTTACAATGGTTACAGGTATTTACAATTAATAAACAGCACAAGGACCCCTCTGGCCAGGGACCAGGGGAAGCTACTAACTTCTCCCTCTCTGCCTCCCCTTTGATGCCCTGTAAAAAAGGACAAGAGAAAGAAGCAGAGAGCTGTTAGGCTTAGCCAAAACAATGCAGCCAAGGTCAAGCAGAAGCAAGTTAGTATCTCTCCCAGAGTGAAGAAGCAAAAAGAGAGAGAAATTGTTCTGAGACCTAAATCTTATGGTATACATCTTGTTTAGAATTATCTTTATTTTCCTTTTTATGACCAATAGTGATTTATTTACATTTTACTACTTTCTGGTCAAGGTCTGTGAAAAATTTTAAAGGCATAGCCTAAAACTACCACAACTCTGGATTAAACTTCTTTCATTCCTGCTGAGCTCTGTTCAGGGTGGTACTCTTCCCCTGCTTCCTCTGGAGAACTGATATCATGCCTGTTTGTAATATTCATTAGCAAACCAAGCCTTTTTCCATGGATAAGCAATGGTTATGCTCATTTCAAATGTTTCTGCTTTTACAAAGTGCATCAGGACATGAATTATTTCAAGAAAAAGGAGCTTGAACCTGAAATCTACTGTCCTGTTGAAATGGCCTAACATTATCAGCACAATGCCCTTGCACTGAAGGCAGAAGTTATCATTTCCCTCTTAACGATAGAAGACTATTTCCTGGTGCTAAATAGAAGAGCAAGATTACATTTTTTAGCATTAGTCCATCTTCAAATGCTTCTATTTGAATGGAGCAAGTTCTTCATTAGGAGTAAACAAACCAACCAAACCACAACAAAGCCATTTGATTGATTTGTTAGGATAATAAACTATGTGGAAGTAAAAATTAATCCTACGAAAAGCTGAACCAGCTGAAGTTAGTAGGTATTCATAACAATTTCTTGAGCAGTTGTTCATCTTCCTTGCAATGATGAAGGCCTCTTATTTTTAGTTATGTTTTTATCTAAAAATCCTTTGCTAAAGCAGTTTCCTGTAGGTCTGCACTCAAGTGCAGCTACACTGAGTCCTACCAAAGGCACAGACAGTGCAGTGAGCTGCCCGTGGTGGCAGAATTGCGTTCTTCATGGCATGGAACAATGTAGTTGATGTGATGTGGGTGGAGATAGTGGTGGCTCCCTGTTTCTGGTCACTTTACATATGTGATAAACTTTAATGTCTCCTGCTACTGGAGGTAACACATTGCTGCATGTGGTTACACACTCTGGCAGCAGGGGGACTGAAGCATCACCAGGGCTACTAGCTTGCACCATGAAAGAATATCAGACGGACGGGGAGATCTATTGTGTTGAGAGGAAGCAGACAGTATGGACAAGTCTTCAGAATTGTGAGACTGCTGAACAGTGTCCTGGAGCCGTGGTATGGATGTATATCACCCAGAGTTCACATTATTCACTCTGTGGTGACTGGCAATACTAGTGTAGAGCTGACAGTGCTCTCCTGGAGCTAAGTCACATGCCATGGTTGGTCTGCAGGAGATCCCTGGGGCCAGGGCCAGTGCAAACTGCTGAATCCCTATGCTATGTTCCCTCTGAGGGTGCCAGGCTTCAAGGGGTGATAAGGCAACCCCCAGCCTTGTGATAGCATCAGACTTGCAGCACTGTTGGCCAGATCATACATGGGGCTCAGAGGGCTCAGAGGTGGTCACAGCATGTGCTGGTTTTCCTTGACTACTATGCAGGAAGCAGGAATGGGAAAGGGTCTCCCTGCAACAACCCAAGCACCCCATGCTCTGCCCCCTGCTCTGACCTGGATACCTCTCTGTACAGAAACAGAGTGACCAGTGCAAAGTATTTTAGGAAGAGCAAGACCAGCAAACAGACTACCTCTTGTAAAACCTCTTCATTTCTGGCATGCCTGGTGTGAAATACTTTCTGGAGGCAATTCTTTAGTTAAAAAGCAGATGGTACCTATATGCTACAGTGCAAGCTCATAAAAAAAACACTTGGAAGATTAAAATGCTGACTCACTGGAGCAAAGCAGGAGAGGGAGACGAGCAACCAAAGCAGACGTCTTCAGTCAATACATAATCAGTGACTTTTTGGAGGGATGCTGAACTGTATTCCACAAGTGCTATGTCTTCAACTTTGTAAATCTACTCTCCACTTTGTATAGTAAACTAGATAAAAGACAGCCTCAATTATGTTATACTTTAGCTTTTTACTTTTCACCTACCAGGTAATGAGTCTTTATGAAATCAGAAAAACCATTCTTGTCTGGCTTGGGCAAATAGAAAGACTGGCTTGTCCTTCAGTGATTGACTACTTTAAAATGACTGTGAAAACTCCTTTTAAATAGGTCAATGCCAGTGAAAAGTAAGCAAAGCTACTCCTTTTCCCGTCTTTGTTAGGGGTAACTTTAACATTTTTGGCACATGCTTACAGCGTGGAACTAGGTAACACACCTCTAACACACTTCCTAAATAACATGCAGTTACTGTGAAAGGATCAGAGGTGATACAGGTAATAAAATTTAACAAGTTTTCCACTTTTCCTTTTAGACATGCTTTTGAGGAGTTCTAACCTCTGTCAAGCTCGCAATGTGAAGTGCTCTTGAAGGGCTTTCTGTGATAGGAAGTGGGGCTGTTTTTGTTGGTTTTTTAGTTTGGTTTGGTTTCAGACAGGAAAGTAGATGGTAATGATAGCATCTGTGATTCTGAGTCAAAGGAAAAACCTGCTCTTTGAAATTCCTGCAGGTAAAACAGCTGGGGATAGATGAATCGACTTCAGCAGGGAATTCCGTAGCAGTTCACAAAGAGGCTACTTATTTATTTATTTAGTGCATTGTAAACTGTCAGGCATGGACAGTACAATTTAATATTAAGCATTCAAGCTGCTCAGCTAAAAAGTCTGCTGACCATATCCATAGAATAACTTAGCAGCATGTTGGAAGGTCAGAATGTGATGTATCACTAGGAATTAGAGACACAAGTGGCAAGAGGCATCATCAGATAGTGTGAAGTACATTAGGGCCCAGGTAAAGGTTTTGGTTTTTAAAAGTCATCATTGGTCTGCTGCTTACAATCTATTACACTGCCTATCAGCAAGGTCCTAACTGCAAGACAGACTGTGTAGTGACAGGATTTCAGAAGCCAACATTTAATAGAAGAATTAAATATAGGTATTCATATGACCTAAAGTTTCTTCAACAGTTGACTATGTACTACTCACTTTTTGCAACTGAGATTTGTTGCTATGAAATAATTTGCACTGCTTAAAGTGATCTACATTATAACCTGTCCTGACACCTAAGGATACCACAGTTACTGTTCTAAATCTAAGGAAAAATGTGTCATAGTGCAGGTGTTCTGAGGTCTGTTTTCTCTGTGTATGTGGCTTGTGTCATAATGCAAATGAAGTAAAGGAGACAGACCCACCCATAGACCTCATGATGTGACAGAAAATTGTAGTTTGCTGCTACACCATAAAAGTTTGATATCTTTGGAGAAAAACTGTCTGACAAATCTAACTCAATAGAAAATATACATGTACTGCTAATGCTCAGAAATGTGAGAGAAACTGAAGTCACTGAATCTGAGACAAAAATCAATACAATTGGTTAACCTCACTGTAGGATCAGAAGCCTTGTTCCATGTATTTATTTTCTTCTGAATAAATCCTACTACAACTTGCTCACTGGTCTCTCTCACCAAGTCTTTCTGTTACAATAGAATAGAATAGAATAGAATAGAATAAACCAGGTTGGAAGAGACCTTCAAGATCATCGCGTCCAGCCTATCATCCAACCCCACCTAATCAACTTACCCATGGCACCAAGCACCCCATCAAGTCTCCTCCTGAACACCTCCAGTGACGGCGACTCCACCACCTCCCCAGGCAGCCCATTCCAATGGGCAATCACTCTCTCTGTGTAAAACTTCCTCCTGACCTCCAGCCTGAACTTCCCCTGGTGCAGCCTGAGACTGTGTCCTCTTGTTCTGGTGCTGGCTGCCTGGGAGAAGAGACCAACCTCTGCCTGTTTACAACCCCCCTTCAGGTAGTTGTAGAGTTGCTCCTGGCCATCCTGTTTCATGGGGAACAGAGGGACCTAGTGGCATTTCCTCAGAACTGCCTCTTTGGTGATCGGTGCTGCTTCTTCAAACCAAATCTGAGCCCTGAGTCACCTGATATTTTTGCAGAAGAGAGGTACCGTGACAGAGGGAGTCTGTACAGTTTGTGCCTTCACTGGTTGCTGCAGAGGAGACCTTAAGTCTATGCTGTGGAAGCACATCAAACAGTGTGGACTGGGCCAACCCAGCACAAAAAAGTCAGTGTGAGTTTATCAAACCAAAAGAAAAAATTAAGTGGCTGCAGCTTGTGCCAGTCTGCCAGAGGCAGCTAGGGCCTCATGTCTTTGGTCTTGCAGCTTGCCAAAGAGCAATTTGATGCAGAATGAGGATTTAGGAGAATGAATAAATATTTGAGGAGTGCAAGAGTGGAATAAGTATAGTTGACTCTGTAACTTGTTTAAAGGAGACAGTCTGGCAGCCACAACTATTTGCAGGTCAGTCAGATGCCCAGTGGGGAGTCCAGGGTACTTGTTGCTGCATTTAGCCTAGCTGAAATCCTAGGTTTGTCACTGGTGTTTGGTATACAGATATCTTTACAAATGACATATGAAGTTCAAGCTGTAATGCTGGCTAGAAGAAAGGGAACACTTTAAAAAATGTGTTTGTAGAAAGCTAGGAAACCACTGAATATTAGTTTCAAAAAACTTGCATCTGTACGGTTTGACTTTTACAGCCGATGGTCTCAGGCTTTTTATTACAATATCACAGTATCACAGTATCACTTAGGTTGGAAAGGACCTCGAGGATCATCGAGTCCAACCTATCAACACAGACCCCGTGACTAGACCATGGCACCAAGTGCCACGTCCAATCTCCCCTTGAATGCCTCCAAGGTCGATGACTCAACCACCTCCCTGGGCAACCCGTTCCAATGACGAATGACTCGCTCAGTGAAGAACTTTCTCCTCACCTCGAGTCTAAACCTCCCCTGGCACAGCTTGAGACTGTGTCCCCTTGTTCTGGTCCTGGTTGCCTAGGAGAAGAGGCCAACCCCTTCCTGGCTACAACCACCTATTCATATTCAAGTGGCTGTTGTTGCAGTGGACTATGCCAGAAACATGCTGGATGGACACAAGAAGTACCACTGGATCCTGCTGATGATTCAGGTCAACTCACCACTGGGTAAACACTAGGAAAGGCACATTTGTTTGAACCTCTTTTGTTCCACTCATATGTCTGAAAACAAACTAGGGATTTGGCACTACATTTTCATTACATCTTTGTGAGAACAGCTGCACTACACTGAAAGCTATCAAGATCTTAAAACTTTAAATGTAGCTCTTCAGAGTTAGATTTTAATGCATCAATTTGCTTGTTTGCACTAGCAAATATTGGAGTGCAAGAGAAGCAATTTTAAACAGCAAAACATTCACTGATGAAGACCTCATGTCCACACTTGGGGATACTTTTGGGGTTTTACTTCATATTATGTCCAGTTTGGTTTGGTGGACTGTGTTAATTCACAAGCAGAGAGTGTATTGCTCACAAACAAGCAGCTCCACTCACTTTATTGTTGTTTAATTTGTGGGTTTCTTCCTTTGGCAGGAGATGCATATGTTGTCCTGATACAGGTTTGGGTTATGTGCCTGACATATAGTAAGCAGCACAATGAAATGCAAATTAAACGTATGTTGATTCAAGAGGATTTTAAAATGAGACCATACTTTACAAATACCACACATTTTGATGAGCTTTCATTACACATTTTACTGAAATTGGTGGTTTAGGGCTGTGGAGACTGCAAGCTGTAACAGGTTGCAGGCCATCTGTTCAATATTTTTGTGTGATGGCAGCCAGTTCCAGGTGCTTTGGAGTTTAGAAGTCCCTATATTAGATGGCTGTGGAGTAAAATAGCCCCAGGGAAATGTCTCTGAGGTCCATATCATACTCTCTGTTTGTTATATTATCTTAAGCAAAATATTTTGAAAGCATTTTGGTCTGAAAACAAATATGGTTTACTTCATACATATGAAGACACTGACAATGTCTTTAGGTATAGACAACTTACAAGGTTCACAAGAATATCTTCAACTGGCTTAGGGCATGCTCTGCAGAGAGGATCTATGAGTTATAAGTTTACTGATGTTTATTTAGCATTTCTGATCAGTTGAATCAATTTAGAAGCTCCCTTGTCGAATTAAAATGAGTGTATTTTGTTAACTCTGTGATAGTTATAGGCTATGCCTTTAAAAATTTTCCCAGATCTTAAGCAGAAAAGTCATACATTATAAATAAAAGGAAAATAGAGATAATTCTAAACAATTTTATTGGAGAGATGTATACCACAAGACTGGTTGTACCAAAACAGTTCTGGGGCTTCTTGTCTCTTCTCCTCTCACTTTGTTGCTCTGGAGAGATACTAACCTGCTTCTGCTTGACCTTGGCTGCATTGTTTTGGTTAAGTTTAACAGCAACATTCTCTGCCCCTTTTGGACAGGGGGTGGAGGGCCAGAGAGACATCTCCCCTGTGTCCGACTTGCTGGAACATATCCAGCTGGTGAGGGGTTTGGAGCACAAGCCCTATGAGGAGAGGCTGAGGGAGCTGGGGTTGATTATCCTGGAGAAGAGGAGGATCAGGGGAGACCTTCTTGCTCTCTCCAACTACCTGAAGGGAGGTTGTAGACAGGTGGGGGTTGGTCTCTTCTCGCAGGCAGCCAGCAACAGAACAAGAGGACATAGTCTCAAGCTGCGCCGGGGAAGGTTTAGGCTGGATGTTAGGAAGAAGTTCTTCATAGAAAGAGTGATTGGCCATTGGAATGGGCTGCCCAGGGAGGTGGTGGAGTCACCATCATTGGAGGTGTTTAGGGAGAGACTGGATGGGGCCCTTGGTGCCATGGTTTAGTTGATTAGATGGTGTTGGATTGGATGATAGGTTGGACTCGATGAGCTAAGGGGGTCTTTTCTAACCTAGTTGATTCTATTCTATTCTGTTATTCTATTCTGTTATTCTATTCTGTTATTCTATTCTTCTATTCTTCTATTCTATTCTATTCTATTCTATTCTATTCTATTCTATTCTATTCTATTCTATTCTATTCTATTCTATTCTATTCTATTCTATATGCAGTGTTAGCACTTCACAGGGAACGTATGTAAGCAGAGATTGTGCTGTGATGATTTCTTAAGGACTGGCATTTGTGTGCATGTGTGGTGCTATGTGTATGTTCCTTTTTATTGTAAATAAATGATATCTATAAGTACCATAGCTGTCTTGGAAGTAATTTCTGAATAACTCTCCTTCAATTTACTTGACTCTAGTTATTGGTTATAGGTAGCTTTTTATTTAGTGGGAATAACATCTGGTGAATATCTTAAGAAAAATGCTGATTTAGGGAATACATAGAATATTTTGAAATATTAGATGTTCCAGTTATTGATTTAATAATCTTTTCTCTTTCTAGCAATATTAAAAGTCCACCTTGTTGTTTAAAATGTCTTATACATTACTTGAAGTATACTCTCAGTTTAAACAATCAAACAGAAGCACTGGGTTTGTACTATGTTTTCCATCAGAAGTATTTTTATCAGGTTTCCCCCCCCCCCCCCCCATCCTTTTTGACTTTCTGGTTGCCCCTAGTGCCAGTTTTCATGCCAAGTGTGAACCAAAACAAAGACTTTTGTGTCTGAAGTTACTTGAAGAGAAATGGCTATATTGTAGCTTCCTATTTTGGAGCCTGGTATTTCTGCATTATGAAAGACTGATAAGCTTGGGCTATGGTGTGGTTGAAAGAGATCCTCTGATGTGGTACAGAAAGGTTGTAGGCCAGTTTATTTATCTTATAAATTAAGAGTTTTCATAACCAGAATTCATCATGGAGACAACCTTAGTTCTTAATTGAAGTGATAATGTAAGAATTGTTCTCCTTAGTGTAATCATGGGAATTTTACAATACTATATTAGGTAAAACTCTAAGAAACATGGTCTCTTAAAACATTGTGGTTTTTTCACTGAGTAGAATATTGGTTTTATTCTAATTTATCTATCATTCTGTTCCACCATAACTGCTGTTAATTTTGATGTAGCACATCCCACCTACTTTGACATGTAAGCTCACGAAGAGAAATATGAGGTGTTTGTGTGTTAATTGACCAAGTTGATATGGGATATTTTAATATGAGAATTCATTATGCTCAAGGAGCATTAGAATTATCTGTGCTAAGAGAAATAAATAAATGCAAGGGAGTATTATCAGTGGCTTCTCAAAGAGAGGGAAATTGAAGCAATGTGGAAATGCCCCATTCCTTAACAACATGGTTAGGTGAGTTCAGCCCAAGGGCTTGAAGGTAGCTACGAACACAACATGTGGCATGTGAATTAAGTTACCAGGTAAGCCTCTATGGGCACAACAGAAAATTCAGAAGGCCTCAACTAGCATCATTTCAATAAGCCTCCCACTGATGTGTTCATTTAGATCTCAAGACAAAAATCATACAGAATTAACAGACCTCCAGCCACACTTAGTAAAAACCAGTGCTTTTCTAATTGCCTTTTGTTGCCTTCCTTTTCTAGGTCTTTAGGGATCTTATACTGCATTTGTGGAAAAACAAATCACCATTTAAACACTAAGTCTACAGCCTGAATGGTAAGCAGTAGCTGCATTCCTGTGTTGCTATTATTCATTGAGTGTGAAGCTGATGACTTGGATGAAGGAATTTTGAGACTTTTATGATGCAAGTCAATACATACCTGAAAGAACTTCTTTTGTTTGTTTGTCTAAAGTCATATAAAGCTTTGTAAACACTTCCACACTTATAAGTATGTGCTTGCTGCTAAAAAGAAGTAAATACCCTTCAGCTCCCATCAACTGCAGTGCTAATCCTTGGACTTCATATGTAGGCCTTCTGTTGTATGGATTTCTATTTTTTAACATATTTAATGTTTTGAAATAATCAGTGTATGGTTGCTTAGAACTCCTGTTTTGCATTGTCCACATTTACAGTGGTTTTGCCTCCAGTCTGGCAAGTGTTTGTGAACAGTGCCTAGCATTTTCCATTCCAAGATCCTAATTTCAATCAATTTCCAGCAAAATAAAAGTTCCCCACCCCCCGACTTAACATTATCCATCTTATTCAGTCTCACCTTTCCCTTTCTGCCTCAAGAATTCATAAATGTAGAGGAACCCCTTCCTTATGCTAGTATTCAGGCAACCCCTTCCAGAAAGTGTCTTCTGCCTTTCAATTAATGTAGCAGGGATGAAGGAACTGGGCCTTTTTTGGCACTACAAAAATTGCTTAAGGTTGGCCAGGCTGCAAGCTTTCAGAACGCTTCAGGGTTTACATGCTCTAGACCTTCACAGCTGAAGAGTCTGTATCCTTTTCACAGTAAACAGACAGTAGTTTAGGACTGAGCAAAATATTGTTTATGGTTTCAGGTAAATTTGAGTTTTGGTGTAGAAGCCCCAAAGCAAAAGCAGGTTGACTGTATATTTCATGGGCTCTCAATGACTGTGCTTCCGGTTATGACTTAAGTCAAAGAGGTTAAAAAGGAGGTTAATTAGGTTGATATCTTTTGAGGCATATTTATACATGGCAAGCAGGCTAAGAACTGGAGGCAAATTTAAGAACTTAGTAAGAATAAAACCACATTGAATTAAGGTTTCCCTTAGCAAGAGGAATTTATATTTCTTACAATTACTCTGAGCCAAAAATCACATTTTCTACACAATTAACTGTAATTATTTACAGCACACAATTAATTGTAACTATTTGTAGCACACACTATATATATATATTTGTTACAGACTTGTGATAATTAATTACAACATTGACATAAAATAATAAGGCTTCAATACAGTGAAGTTTGAACAACTTAAAAGCAATACTGTCCACGAGGAGTACAGTTTGTTCCCTACTGTGTTTCTGATCCATTTGGAATTCACTGAAGGAAAAGAAGTCCCTGGATTTCCAAAGGGGTCTGCTCCAGTGCTTCACAAAAGTGCTCTAAGCTTTTTTTATTTCACATTTCAGTAGGTCCTGCAAGGGCTCAGTTGGTCTCTTACAGGTTTCTGTGGGTTTCTAAAGATTTCAGAGACACTGGTGTTTTTCTTATCCACCTTTTGGCCTCAGCATACTAATGGTGAACTCTGACACCAGTTCTCTAGTCTCTCTAGTGTACCAAGTACACCAGTCAGGGGAAAACTGAAGAAAAAAGAGCCTAAGTGAAAGGATGAGCATAAGATAAAACAGGGAGAATAGCAGAGATAAGCAACAGCAAAATTGGTTGCATAAGTGATTAGACTTGATTTATTCACATCTGTTACTGCATAAATTAGCAGTATGAGTAAGGGATTATATTAGAGGTTTAAAGTGAAATGAATCAAATGAGAAAACTTCACAGAAGTATCCTAAAAATGCTATTAATTATCCACAGTTAGTAGATGGTTTCAACCGATTTTTAAGAACAACAATCTGACCTTCTCCTTTGGGTCCTTGTACATGAAACTTCTGGCTACCCAATTTATCTTTGGATCCTGTTTCAGGACAATCTTGGACTTCTAAATCAGGCTTCTGAGAGGAGAAATAGCCTGGGAATACAAACCCAGCAGAAAGCAAACAAGGAAGTCTGAAAATTAATCTTTTGGAGGAAAAGCCTAGTAGGAAAGAATGAAGATACCCATCTTAACTCCTTGGTAAAAGATCTGCAGGATGATGCCTGCAAGGGATTGCTAGGCAGAAGAAAGCACATGGATGACATTTGGAATGTATTTCTCTCAAACAAAAGATGTAACCGAAAACTCATGCCCTGAAGAAAATTAACATAACTCCTATAGCTCACATGAACTCTCTGAAACAGTAGCCAGTGAATTAAACCAGAGATTTTGAGGTTTCTCAGGTAGGAAAAAAAAATATATATGAAGTCTTCAGGGCAGGGAAACCTTTTCTAATACATTTGTATGTCATCAAGCAGAGTGTCAAGAAGTGCTGTTTCCAATTACGCCAGTAAGAGTGTAGAATGAAAACTACTTTGGTAGTCTGTAGCTCAAATTTTGGTTTAAATTTGGAATGTTTTTTCCCCCCTGGAGAATTTGTCTTAACACCTTTCCAGGAATTGAAGAGAGGCAGACTGGTCTGTCAATCCTTGAATCCTTCATTTTTGAAGATGAAGGTGACGTGGGATAAATTCTGCACCTGAAAAATCTGTTTCCATCACCACAACCTTTCAGAGATTACTGAGAGTGGCCTTGCAGGGACATCAGCACTCATGGGGTAGCTCCTGTCAAGTCCCCAGAACTTTTTCATATCTACTTCTAGTTTGTTTAACTGTTCCCTAACCTGATCCTTCTCCACCAGGGTTTAGACTTCCCTGCTCGAGATTTCCCTTCATCTCTCAGAGGCCTGATATTCTAAAGACAGAGGTGAAGGTGGCATTGACCACCTGACCTGTCACCATGTGCCCTACTCCATTTCCACAGCAGGCTCACATTTCCCCTTGTCTCCTTTCGCTGCTGAAATACCTGTAGGAATCTTTCATGTTGCACTTCACATTCCTCAGCAGATTCAACTCCAGGTGGGGTTTTGGCTTTCCCAACCCTGTCCCTTCACACTGTTTCTCTCTGTGTATCTTCAATCAGAAAATAAAAAGTTGGGCTGTTGGGAATATATGATGTGAACAGCATCTCTGCAGGAATATGTGAGGTGAACAAATGACTTAGGTTAAAACTAAGAACCCTAAACCCCTCATGAACAGAAATATGAAACAGA
The DNA here is from genome assembly GCF_026170545.1 of Melanerpes formicivorus. NCBI lineage: Eukaryota > Metazoa > Chordata > Aves > Piciformes > Picidae > Melanerpes > Melanerpes formicivorus. Next base: position 6,084,907 of record NW_027142363.1, read on the forward strand.
AGAAACATAAGAGTAATGACTGCGACCTACAGAGGAAATATTCTTTCCTAGGAAAAACTTTATGTGGTTTTTTTGTTGTGTATGGAACATTCTAGTCATGAGGTCTGTGTTGATAGGTTGGACTCGATCCTCGAGGTCTCTTCCAACCTTAGTTATACTGTGATACTGTGATAACATGCCTGACCTGCCAGTGATGGGCAGCATGTTTTGTCTGTTACATATTTGCCTTTGTTCCTTCTTTGTCTTACTGAGTTGATAAAGATAAGATTAATTTATAATCCACAGCTCCTTAAGCAAAGTTTAAAGCTTTCCTTGCTTATTAACTATCAGTGTTTTTAGTCATGTGCTGTTTAATCAATAGCCAAATAGTGAAATAGGTATTAAATGCACTTCCTCATTTCTGAAATATCTTTGAACTACTTACACATAGTCCTGCCACATTTTGTTTGATAAATAAAAACATCTCTCTTCTGCCCCTAAACACTGCAGGATAAAATATAACCCAGATCACCTTTGGAAAACCTTTATCTCACTTTTCTGCAGCTTAAGCCAGTGCTAAGATGTGTATCCCCAGCATAATGAAGTAGTCTTTACAGTTATCTTTATCTGTCCTGCTTATATAAATAAAAGTTGAAACATAGTTAGGTCTCTTGGTGGTCCTTCTGTAAGTGACAGAAGCTTTTAATCTTTATCTTGGTTTCATTTGTGTCCAATATTCTGCATGGTTGGTTGACATTGTCAGCCCAATGCTGACGCTGGAATCAGGTAATTCCTGCTTACTCATTATCTTTTTGGATGCTCTTAAGTGAATGTGGTTTCACTGTACTTATGGAAAGGATCAATTAAGATAATCTTGGATTAATCCCATTACATTCTTTGGTCTTGTTTACGGCATTCTTTGTCATCAAACTCACACAAACTATGAAAACAGCATTCTCTTTGTGGCACTGCCACTATAACTTTCTTCCATTGTAGAAATGTATCTGTCATGGCATCCTACTGCTCACAGATATACAAAACAAAAACATACCAAAGAGTTTGTACTCCATTACTTTGAAAATACTTTTAAAATGCAGGGACACAGCGATACATTCCTGTCAAATTTGTGGCACTACTTATTAACTTCAGTCTCACATTTAAGCTGTAGGAAGTTTGAGACTCCTAGCGAGCCATCTAATTCAAAACTTTTTACCACTAATGGAGGTTAAAAAAGATGGGGCTCTTACTCATCAGCTACTAGATGGCTTATGAAATGATTCTATGCAAAGTACTGGAACATAAGGAGCATTTACCTTTTGCAGTTCGACACTATTAGCACAACAGTTATGGGATCATAACAAATACTTCTTGTTAAATGAATGCTATCATGAGCAAATCTGCTAAGAGCGTAGAGGTTCATGGTGCACACTGTAGTTTCAAGTTGGACTATAATCATATTTTTTTAAATGTGTTAATATGTCAGGAAATAAGGTTTTGTTTAAAGAAAGTCAGTCTGATTCATTTTTCACTGGGTCAGTTGGTGTTGATAATCCAGCTTGCAGGCTTTCTTGTCTGTTGTGCTTTTTACAGTTTTGCTTAAAAGGCAGGTAAGACGATAATGTTAGCCATTTTCTGCTCTTAGGGGGTTCGTGTTTGGTTTGGGGTTTAGTTTGGTTTTGTTGTGTTTGTTTTTTTTTCACTTGGAAAAATAATGTATTAGACTTAAAAAATTATCTGCTTTTAATAAATTCTGGGGTTTGCATGTGTATTTATGGGGAGACAGATGGCTGGAGAATGATACAACGACTGCTTTATTTACATTAACCATTTTTCCCCCCTGTTTACGGTGTTGTCTTTAGTGGAACATAATCTTGAAATTCATTCGTTAAATAAGAACTCACATATTCCTAGAGGAAAATAAAAAGAAGGGGTGGGAGGGGAGAGAGGGAAGAATATATTCCCTGGCATATCATACGAATGTTAAAGAATGTTTTTATTGTGCTAAGATTTGTGCTAAATGTTTATTGTGCTAAGGTTTGTGCTAAATGTTTATTGTGCTAAGGTTTGTGCTAAATGTTTGTTGTGCTAAGGTTTGAAGGTGGAAAAACGTCGGCTTGTGCCTTCTGAATATTTAACCAAAGAAAAATCTCTCAGGACTGTGTCAAGTCCACAGTATGAGCTCATCGCCTGTGTTTTGTATCTGGATTTCAGGAATTATCCTCTCTCTCAACTTTGTGCCTATTTCCTAGCGGAGTTATCTGTGCTGTTTCTTAGGCATGTTAGGCTGTTTTAAATACTGCACTCTGATCCTCACAATTTCAGACTGGTGTTTTTCCTGATGTTCCTTAGCAAAACGTCATAGAGAGTGAAACTAGGAGGTCTGTGGCTGTGGGTGGGTGTGCCGTCCCGAGGTGTACAGGGAGGTAACCCTACGGTGCGCCTTAATCCCTGCACCCAACCTGCATTTAACTGTGCTGTTTCGGTTTGGGTTTTGCATACGGACAGAATGTTAAGAAAATAATAATTAGAGCTGTTCTTTGTTTTGGTAGAGCCCGAATTTTTGACGAAGATGCAAAGCTCAGTTGACACTTTGAAAAAGCGTTAAGAATAAGCGCAGGATTAAAAAGCAGAGCAACTCGGTGTCATCCCACTGGAAAATAGAAACAAAACCAGCAGCAGCCCACAACAGCTCCTCCCCAATAAACAATGAAAACAAAAAAAATGGGGGGTGCGAGGGTGTTGTGTTTCCCCCCCACCTCCTCCTCCTTCCTCGCCAACCTAAGCGTGCTCTGCAACGACTTCCCCAGGCTGCGTGTTCCGGCAATAGACCCGGAGCGGGCGGGCGCTCCTCAGAGCGCGGGGACCGGCGCCGCCTTCATCCCGCGGACGCCAGGGGACGGCGCGGGGCCGATTTGAGGCCTGCCCGCCTGCGCTCTGCCTTGCTCTGCCCTGTCCTCCCCGGCCCGACCCCGTCCGATCCCACGGTCGCACGGCTGCCGGGCCTCGCAGCCCCCTCGTGGGTCCCGCTCGGGCTTGGCCCCCAAGGGGAGAGTGCCGCCCCGCCCCTCCGCCCCTGTCCGCCGGCAGGGCCGCGCTGCCTGGCCTGGCAGCCACGGGGCGAACGTGGGCTCCACCTCGCCGCCAGCGGGCAGCGGGTTTGCTCCCCTTTCGCTGGTCTTTTTTTCTCAGGGCACGGTGGGCTAGAAAATCGGAAATGATCTTAAGTTAAATGTTTTTTCTATACAGGGAAAAAAAAAAAAAAAGAAAAGTCATTTTGTGTGTGTGTGTGTGTTCGAGTCGAAGGCAGCAGAGCTTATCACAAAAGACAAAGGCAAATATTTATCAGGGAACAAAAGATGTCCACGGTTGCTTGCACGGGGGAAAGGGGCGCGGGGGGGGAGATGTTTCTCCTGGTGAAGATGTTTAACAGTGGAAGATGTTTATCGGAGCTCCCCGTTGAAATTCTTTGTCTCCCATGTACCATCTACAAATGAAACTCTTTTCTTTCTGTTGAAGCACACAATGAAATCCATGAGTTAAACAGCAGAGAATGCAAACACCTGCTTGTCCCTCTGTTGACTTTGCATTTCAAGATTTCTTCTATTTCACATGATAATGGTTTAGGGGCTTGGTTTTGTGTGGGTTTCTTATTCTGCGAGGAGAGAAACAGTCATATTGTCTGTCTTCCCTTTATGTCACTTCTGATGCAGCGTTTGTCTCCCTTAAAGGAATACCAGGTTGTTACAGAAAAGTATTGCTGTTCCCACAGTGTCCAATGTGTCATCAAATGAATAAGCTATTATATTTTACCACTTTGCCTGTCTCCCAACTGATTATTTTTTCATATATTCTGTTTGAGGAGCTACGTGTTTGACAACTTTACATTTTAAACTAGGAATTACGGGGAGGAAACATTTGAATCAGTGTAACCCTTGAGAGTATTTTTTTCCCGTGCCCCTTAACTGTTTCATACATGGACACAGGGTACTTGAGTGCTTATTAACAATTCCACATACATGTTTTCTTAATACAAAATTGTTTTAGCTGGTATTTGGAATGTACACTTTTAATGAATATTCATCCACAGAATCTAGGCCATCAGTTACCTACAAAATCTTGTCTAAAAATGCATTAATAATGTAAAATAAAGCTTTGTAAAGTGACACAGGTTGAAGTAGTATTTGTTGTTTCTTTATTCATGGCAATAGCATTTTCCTCAAACCTCACTTAAGTGAAGTATCTCTTAATACTTCACTGAAATGCCTGCTTTTGAAGAGCACTTCCTAGCTGCATTTGTGATTTATTTACCTTTGTACAGGACTTAAAGGTATTAGTTTTAATGAAATCAGATTATTCTAGTTCAAATTTAACAGAAAAATTCTAAGATAAAGATGTTCTATGATTCTTTCTTGTCCTGTATCTGTTTTTATTCTGATTACAGAGTTTTCATTCTGCATTTCTTGAATTAGTGGGTCCAGGTAGTTTGATGCAGTTTCTCTTTCCATAAATTTTTTGTGGAGAAGCAGTAAATTAGATGGTCCCAGCATGTTCTTCAAAGGGATAAAAGTTTGTGGGGTTTGCTTGGCTTCCTCAGTTCAGAGGGGTTTTTTTTCTGTACTTTCCCATAGGTAAAACCTAGTCTATAGCAACTTGCAAAATGTCTCTGTCACCCTAAAGATTTTGTATTTCTACTAATATTAAACTGTGTGTCTAGAAACTAGCACATAAATACAACAAAATACATAATGTTGTGATTTTTCTCTTGAATTGAATAATGTGATACTCTAGGCTACCTTGGCTTGAACCACTGTCATTTTTTCAGTTTCTGTGGCAAGATGCAAGTACTCTACTAGAGAGAGATTTATTCTTCAGCAACATAGAGTATATCATGTAGAAATATATTTTGTAAAGTATTAAATGATTTATACCCTGGGACAGCTTTTGCCCTAAAGATAAGTTTTGTTCTTAAAAAAATTAACAGGGGCTGCTCCAGCTTTCTTTTCTAGCAGCATATGCATTGTTTGAGGGTTTTATTATTTTGAGGTTTATAACTGATGTAGCAGTGTTGCCAAAGAAGCAGGAGAATAAAAAAGGGGCACAAAAGCAAGAGGAAAAAAACCTCTCAGAGTATGCCCAAGTTCTCAGAAAAAGCTCATCTTTTAAGATGACTTTCTGCTTACTTCTATCTGATAGCATATTCATAATATTTCTTTTCTCTCCCTATAAAAAATAAATTCATAATGGTTAACATGGCCAGCAACTCAAAACTGAAGAAAACTCCACAGCTGTTGAAATGAATTCACTCTGACGTGAGGAAGTAGTTTGTATTATGCTACTGCATTGTTGCTTGTTGTGATAACAATGCTGACCATTCAGTACGGTGCTTGGTGGCGAAGAACCAGCTTTTCAAACTTTATTTATTTTTTTAATGTGAGCAAAGCATTTAGAAATGAAAGAGAAAAATATTAAACTAGGAGTATTTTTTGGTGCAATTTTGTACAGATGGGATTGTAATTGGTGCCATGGGAATAGTATATATACTGAAATATTTGATATGCTAATTCATTTTTGCTTCGGTTTTCCAACTGCCAGCTGTAATTATGGATCTCATTTACCAGATGCTAACACAGGGAGTAACTTCACTCCTGGAGTAATCCTGCTGAGACACAGAAGTAAAGTTAAGGCTCAGCTACCTAGGCGTTGGTGTAGGTGCGGTTCTAAGTATTTGCTACTCTTTGCATTTTGACTATGTTCTGTTATATGTAACCAAGGTTATTCACTAATGTCCTTAGTACAATATGTTCAGACACTATTCATATACTTATTTCTCTTTAATACACACACACACAAAACAACAAACAAACAAAACCCCTAAGTACATTGAATAAAGAGGTTTTGGGTTTAATTTAATGAGTATTTACATGTATGTACCTTTTATAACACTGGCTTTATTTAATGGAAAAATTGCATTTGGCATCTATGAGAAACCCTGGTTTTTTTCAACCCAGTTTGGAAACATAATGTTGAACTTGCAGGTCAGGTGAAATGTCTTTGTAATTGTAACGTTAAATATTATTAATATCCTGAATGACTTCTTCAGTCCCATAAGACTTTTCTACAAGGATGTAGTAAGAATGAATCCAAATGTTCTGTATAATATTAATGGAAATTACTTTAAGTTCTTTGTCATGTAACAGGAAATGCGCTGCTTTTGCAGCATTTTGTGGCTATTGAACACTTCTATAAGATTTTGTATTAAAGATACCCTTTTGGTTTACCTTCAGAAATTCTAGGACAGGACAATATTACTCTTCTCCTACAGAAAATCTGTACAGGACAAAGAAATAAAGACATGAGGGAAGGAACTATACACTAAAACAATGTCTCTTGAATTCCTGAAAAAGAGACTTAAGTTTATTATCTTGGAGCACAGGGGAGAGTTGTTGGTTGGTTGTTTTTTGAGGTGTTGGTTTCTATTATTATTATTATTATTATTATTATTATTATTATTACTATTATTATTATTATTATTATTATTATTATTATTCCCCAAGGGATATTAAAATGCTTCAAAAGTTAATGAGAAAGCAGAAAGCACATTTTGAAGCAACTTCTGAATGCTTCAGGATAAATGAACAAACAGCCTGATTCTATGCTTCCTTTGGAAACATAGGCAAAAGTATTTTTGTGTCTCTTCAGATGCCTTTTCCCCTCCTTGATTTGAAAGCACTGTAATTGAGTAGTGATTTGTTTTGATAAGAACTAATGTATGTGTAATTATAAAAGGTGGTGTAGAAAGGACAAAAGATCGTGTTGTTTCACTGAATCATTGTTTTCCTTGCATTTATGCTATCCTTAAGTCAATGCAAAAAAATAAGGATGTGATTAATGCAGTACTTAGGAGGTTAAGATGAAGTTTCAGGCTGGATTCAAAAGCAATAAAAACTGTAACAGGAAACTTCCTATTGCTTCATATTAATGATCAGGGCCAGAACGTAACAACTGGAAGGATAAGACAGTGTGACATGATTTGCTGTCTGGGTTTACACAGGGTTTTTTTGCAAGTAGGTTTTGAAACACTGTATTTCTTAGGAGTTTATAAGGATTGATTTAAAAATGAAAAATCAAAGGCTCACTGCTTTCTCAACCAATGCAATTTATTTGCTTAACTTTTTGATGCATTTTTTCAAGGTTGCTTCTTGTGCAAATTGAGAAATGGAGACTGGAACAGAGGTGGCTGGTTATTCACACAGGTTTATGGAGGGTAAACCCCCTTAATTTTCAAACTTTTGTCCCTTATGTCTCATACTATTGCATGTGCTCGTTTTGATGCTTTGTTACTAGAGCAAAACAAATAGATGAGAGGTCTCCATCTTGCCACAACTGTACTGAGCTTTACTTTATACAGTCATATTTGTTTCCTTGCTGTGAGCAGAAGATGGAAGCAGTTTAATCAAGACAGTGCATGATGGGATCTGAGAGATTTTGACTTTTCACTTATTCCTTGAAAGAGGTAAAAGAGGTACCATTTCTGTCCCTGAGTAATGCATGAAGTGGTTAAAGCAATGCCTGCAATGAGTATGCTGTGCTGATGTCTGGAGGCTTGCTGGAATAGAGTGAACTTTTTGTGAGGCTTATCATTAAGAGGAGTGAAAAAGAGTAATAGCTGTGTGTACTCATATATATAATGTAATTATTAAAAATAATAACAAGTAAGACATTAGTAATACATGTGTGGATGTCAGTATATATATATGTATGTATGTATATGAAAGTGACAATTTCTAGGTTAAAATGTTGACAAAAATCAGACTACAATTACAATTTACATTACAATACCCTAGCATTACAATTAATGCTTAAGGAACCCGGCTGCATTGAACAGCTTTGCTTAGTGATGGGCAGCATAGCTGCCTTTTAATGGCAAGGTGCAGATTTGGAGCTACACAACCTTTTCCTTATTGCACAATATTATAGTGCTGGGCATCCTAGGGTATAGCCTGTCATTTGCTGGGGTAGTAGGAACAAGTGTAAAACTGTCTACGAAGCAGCTGAGACACTCTTCTTTTGCATGAAAGGAGAAGGTGAGAGAGCTATTTTGTGTCTTCCTACTGAGTTGCCCTGTGTCCTAGCTGTGTGGGCTGTCTCTCCACCAACTCTGTCTCCCCCTTCATTCCCACCCCATGTCTGCAGCATCTGGATACAAAATCAGAGGGAATACGTGTCTTTTTTTTGGTGAGATTTTAGACCACTTGTGACCTGTTTAGGCTGTCAGGGAGGAGACTGTGTGCATGTCGTGGTTTAATGCCTTGCTTTGGTGGGACCTTACAACTACAGGTGACAGAAGGGATGGGGGTTTGTGTTTGATGAATAGGCAAGAAACCGTGACAGAAGAAATGCCAAGGTGTTTGTCTAGCTGTGAAGTGGAGTTTGCTTGCAACGATGGAAATGAGACAATGTTTTCTCTGCAGTCTGAGTAGTACAGAGAGGTGTTAATATTTTGTGTGCAACATTGAGAACAGAATAAACATGTTGGATTTAAGAATGCCACTAGTATCTCTGTTGACAGTATCTGCAAAAAAACATTTGTTTAAAAAAAACCCTGCATGTTGTGGATAAAATTAGTTTTAAATTGATTAGTTTTCAAAATGGTTTAGTCATTCACATTCAATTTTATCTTAAGACATTGAGGGATTTCTGGACAACGCTTTCCTGAATATCACTGTGGAGGTTTTTTGGGATTATACCCAAATTAACAGCATGCTGCATCATTAAAAAATAGAAGAGTTGCAATTTGTTTCTTGGCCTAGATTTCTGCAAAGCGATAAAAGACTCCCTGTGTTGATTACCAGTATTGCAAAATGTTTACTTTTCTCTATAAACTTGGAGCATTTCGTGTGTGGATATATTTTATGTGACCTTTTAAGACCTTTTCTATTTTTCTACTTGGATCTTGTTTGACCACAGTTTCAGTTCTCCTACGCAAGAGAAATGTTTGAAGGACAAAATGAATGTGCCCTGTAGAGAAAGAAATGGCAAAGAAGGGATTTGTAGGCAGAATACATACCAGTTAATACAGCCTGCTCTCATAAGCCCCCCTCTCTCCACAAAGGCAAGAGGGAAAGTAACACAAAAAGAACAAAACAAAACAAACCCCACAGCAAACAAACAAACAAAACCCAAATCCAAAAACCAACAAAAACAACTCTAGGATGAGATAAACAGTTGAGATAAAGAGTTTTACTGGAAGTGATACAGTACACAATTACCTTAGCCTATTTGCAGAAAAGTGCAGCAAAATGCAGAAGCAGTGGCAGAAGCCAGTGGTAAAAAGGTTTTCCCCACTCAGGCACACAGAAGTCCGCCACAACTGAAAAGACCAAAGCCCCAAAACCTGGAAACTGGAAGCAGCAACGGTAACAGGAGCCTCTCATGTTACAATCTGAACTTCAACCCCCATGATACCTTGCTCCAGCCAGCACTTTCATTTTGAAGCCAGCATGGTATTGAGTATCAGCAGCAGACTCAACTCAACCTGTGACAGTTAAGAATTTTAGATTTAGTTAATGCCTACTCTTTTACTGAATGAAAGTTGCAGTTTCCCAGTGCCCACATTTCTCCATATTTAAAACAGAAATAAAATTGACCTGGCATGCTCTTTATTTCTGCATCAAGCTACTAGAATTTCTTTGCTATTGGATAGCATTATTGGACCAAACATAAGTTTCTCATTCTCCAGTTCTAATGTACACACTGAGAAATCCCCAAACCTTATACATTGTAGATGTTCCTAACTATTGCAAGTATTGACTGAAGAACCACATGCAACTTCCCAGTAAGGTCTGTGCACCCCATATTTCTTCCTGCATAGTCCCATATGAGTGCAAAACCTCAGCTGCACATCCAGTGCAGCTTTTGGATTTTATGAGTTGTGAAAAAATATTACAGTTGGCTAAAAGTTTCTCAAAAATGTTTCCTTTTGCTATCCCTGTAACAAAAAGGGACTACTTCCTCCTTGGGCAGAGTCACTGAGACTCTTGAATATGTCCGGAGAAGGGCAACAAGGCTAGTGAAAGGCCTCGAGCACAAGCCCGATGAGGAGAGGCTGAGGGAGTTGGGATTGTTTAGCTTGGAGAAAAGGAGGCTCAGGGGATACCTTATTGATGTCTACAACCACCTGAAGGGAGGTTGTAGCCAGGAGGGGGTTGGTCTTTTCTCCCAGGCAATCAGCACCAGAAGTTCTATGAAGAACTTCTTCCTAACATCCAGCCTAAATCTCCCTTGGCACAACTTGAGACTGTGTCCTCTTGATCTGGTGCTGGTTGAATTTGTTGATTCCATACATTTTTCTTTCTCATCACCTTTAGGGTTCCATCTAATTATGTGAAAAAAATGGCTTTTTCCTTTTTTGTTAGTTGCATGATTTAAATAAGAAAACTCCTCTCTACTGGGAAATATTTATAGTGTGAAGACTGTTTTCTTTACTGAAAATCACTTGTGTGTGTGTGTGTGTATTCATAGTGCCAAGAGGAAAAAAGCACTTGCAATCTCTGTTTCTCTTGATATCTAAATTTGTCTTTGGGCTGCTGTCTTGACTTGGTCTAGAAAATATTCAGACTAAGTTAGTAACCAGCTACTCTGTAGTTTATAACCTTGAGTTCCACAGTTCAAACTAAAGAAGGCGGCTGTCTGTTTTGTTCAGAAGTCGGCATTTTTAAAAGCAAAACATCTGAATACATGTTTCCTTTTGATAGTTAGGTAGCAGTAGAATAAGAGTGTTTACACAAAGCAGCATAATATTAAGCTACAAATATAGTCTAAATTCAAAAGGCAAAGTTAGAGTTCTTTAACTTCATCTCTTTGTAGTCTGTTTTGTATATCAAAAGAAGACAACTGTAGATCAGAAGAAAAACATACTCCTGGCAAGTGATGGTTGTCTCTGAGCAAGAACTTCCTGTGAGATACTGACCTGGTCATGGTCAGCTGCTCTGAAATTTGTTAAGTAATCTATCTGATATGTCTGAGGAATAGCATATGAGAATCAGTCCATTCAAATACCTCAGGAAGATCAATAAAAGGATAATAAATCAAATAATTCTCTGTGAGCCGCTCTGGTGCGAAGATACTGGAGAAGCCTTGTACAGTATAGTACACGGTTTTTAGGGTGATAAATGCTCTGCACCATAATTATGACTGGTGCAAAATTCATTTCAAAATTAATTTTCAAACTTTATTTTCTGCAGTAATCCACTGTAAGGAAACCAAACATCAAGAAATGGCAATTCTCGAGGACGTTTCCAAAAGGAAATGAACCCAAAGTTTACAGAAGGAGCTTTCCAGTCTTTTTGTTGCTTTTGTGAATCACCCACTTAATTTCTGTTCAACAAAAGAAACAGCTTGGTCTTTGATGTTCTTTTAATTTTTAAACCACAGTAATTATATCAATAAACCATTCTTTAAGTATAATGCAGTAAATACAAAGGCTTAAGGGGTATTACATGTATTTAGATAGTTAGTTACCAGATTAGGATTGTTAGTTGTCAGTCCTTTATGAGAAGGGGAAAAAAACAAACCCACCCACTGTTCAGGCACAGTTCTAGAAGTGAATAATATTGTTTTGGGTCAATAGATTGTGTTAGGTATAGAAATAAGTATATAATCTAGGAATGATGCCACATAGAGTTTATTATTTTTCTACTTGTTACTTATTTGAAAAAGAACAGAAAGCATGAGGTGATGTTTCAGTTGGCAAAATTAAAAGCAGAACTATTCATTCACGTCAAAGAGAGTCTGCTAAATTGTAGCATTTGAATTATATGCATATTAAAACTGTGTACATTGTGATTTTTTCCCCCCTCATTCCTATGTTTTTACTGCACAGAAGTCTGACCATGCCTTAAAGTCAAACAAAATACTCTTTGTCCTCTTCATTCATATCACCATGCTATCATAACTATCTGCCTTTCATGAATCTAGATAAGGAAAAATTATGGTGAAAGAAAAGCAGATGGTGGAATCCAAGCATCCTCTGACCCCCAGGCAGTGAAATTTTGCTCCTCAGAAATACCGGCTTTGCTGATGCCAGCTCAAAGGGCTTCTTGCATTATAAATTCAAGTCAATGATGTCTCATTTTGATGTGTCAGTTCTGAGTTGCATCCCTGAAGAAGAGAATTAATTTCTACTTTGAATGTCATCTTTAAACTGGAGACACTTAGTGTTGGGCCCTTTCTGCTCCAGTTAGTGATATTTCAGTAAAGATGATAGATACAATTTTACTAAGCCTTTGCCTGCAGGATGGATGTTTGAGGCTGGATGTTAGGAAGTTCTATACAGAGAGAGTGATTGGAATGGGCTGCCTGGGGAGGTGGTGGAGTCACCATCATTGGAGGTGTTCAGGAGGAGACTTGATGGGGTGCTTGGTGCCATGGCTTAGTTGATTAGGTGGGTTGGATTGGTTGATAGGTTGGACACGATGATCTTGAAGGTCTCTTCCAACCTGGTTTATTCTATTCCATTCTATTCTAAATACAGGATTCTCATCTAATGGAAGTCAGCTCAAAAATTTAGGTGGCCAGTGTTAATCCTTAATCCTTAACAAATTCAGCACTCTGTATGAAACAAAAATGGATTTCAGGTAATAATACTGATGAAATATGGACATAAAGAAGTCTTTATAATCTTAGTGGCTGGCTTTTCATAGGTGAGCAAGTAGACTCTTAGAGATGTCTTCAGAAACGTCAAGGTGATACTGTCCAAGTAATTTTAGAGATTGCATTGGACCTTGTAATAATTTTTAGCACAAAAATGTCAAGATTGGGAAGCAAATGTTTTAGGTTCTGGTTTCTAGCATTTCTAACTGTTGTGGAAAGGAAAAAAAAGGAACAATGGGAAAACAATAAATGAAAAAGGCAAGTTAGGACTTAACCTGTTGCAATATGATAGGAGAAGACACCTTAGTTCATTTTCCTTATTTCATAAGGTCTCTGGTTCTGCTTGTAACCTTACTTTCATCACTAAACTGCAAATTACCTGCTGTCAAGGCTTTGAATACTGAAGGAGTATTATAACAAAGTAACACATTGAGAAAGGTGTAGCAGTGGCACAAAGGCAATGGCAGAAACATCAAAGAGTACAAATTTAAGATGTTCAAACTATTAGCGTGGCTCATTTTGGAGGTAACCAAAGATGGTTCATAAAATATTTTCTCAGTTTGTTATACAAATTCAGGTGCTCCGTGTGTATTTCAGCATGGGGACAAAGCTGGGATAAAGTCTTGTTCAGATTAGTGCAGTAAGAATGTATTTTCCAGCTGTGCTTCTGTTAGGCCACAGATTCATCCAAGTCATTAGAATTCAACTTATCTATACAAGTCTCCTAGAATAAGCTGAATTAGCACTAGTGCAAATTAAAATCATCTGTTTATGGTGGTGTAGAAATACAAATTATTTCTGATTTGTGGCACAATGTTCCTGTCTGAAACAGACAAATTCAGCTGCTTGAGTTGCCTCATCTGCAAAATGATTCAACATGAAGACGACGCATTTAAGGGCTCATGCTTGTAGGCAATATATCTTTAACATTCATAGGAAACAGCAACAGATAAATTGATAAACAAATAACAAGGCTGAAAGAAGAGAGGAAAGTCTTTTTCATAACAAATTGATATTCAGAAGTGGACAGAGATCAGGGATCAAGGATACTAAATGCATGTTGTCATTTTCTGTCAACTCATCCTGAAGCTGGAATGTGAACACATTGTGGTGTGAAGGATTATTGAAAGCCCAAGGCACATTAATAGCACATAAAGCTTCCAGATTGCTTTTGAAGAAAAAGCTCATTTCCACTTTCAACATTTTTGTTTCCTGTGTGGACTATGTTTAATTATTTTTTTTTAATTGCAAAATAGTAATGATAATAAAGAATGGCAGTGTTCTTCATTGTAACTGTCATAAGATCAGTCATCTATGCTCAGGTTGTTTTGAATGCTAGCATTCCTCATAGTAATGTGTTGAGCCTTTCAGACCAGTTCTTGAAGAAGAGAAAGAGCCCTATAATGTCTGTTGAGGCAGTGGTGACTGTGCAGGGCTGTATAGGATGTATTTTTCAGGATGTCCAGTAGTTTTCCTGTTTGTAGCAATATTTTTGGACAGACTTGTTGATATTATTTTCTGCACACTTTGAAGAATAGACCAGCCTCTAATTCCTTAGGTGCTTATCTGGTGATTGTCTGAGAAGACACAGCCCTGAGAATGTGGTAAAGTTTCACTTGTGAAAGAGGAGAAATAACACAGGACTGGGTCACCAACTTGTTTCAAGTTAGGGCTTGGCTGTGAGCAGAAACTTATTGCAGTTTTCCTTTAGAAAATGGTTAAATTCATAGAATTCTGAGGCAAGACAAGAATATTTTAACTGTTTATGTTTTACTCTTCTATGTTAATGTGAAAGGCAGCAGGACATTGATACTTCATGGTAAATTGTTGCTATTACACTTTTCCCTAAGTAAGAGTTTATTCTCATTCCCTATCCAAGAGAGGAACGTAATGGCATTTAGCACATAATGTCTCAGTATCATAAGCTTTTGTTTTGGTATTTTCCCCTCCCATGAGCTCTGTTTTCTCTCACAGGGTTTGGTTTGGTATTGTTTTGCTTTATCTGCATTGTAGGTCTACTTCTGATACTCTAAGGGTATGGATTTGAGATAGATGTGCAGTAGTGCCTTATTAAACACTTGTAATTTTGAATGTACCCCATAATTAATTATTCTTTGGTCTTTGACAATTTGTCTTCATCATTTCTATATTAAATGCCAAATTTCTCAGCTCTAAAGTAAAAGGTGCTGGTGGGACCCCATTTCAATATATTTCCTTTACATAGATAAGGTTATATCAGGCAATCAGCATAAATATCTATCCCCTGAAAGCTCTGATTTTGTAAAAAACAAAATTTAGGACAGTATTATTTTCAGGTTATTCTCCTATGCTTGTTACCAAGATTGACTATCACTGTGAGACTGACTAGGGGCATTGTGTCATGCCAAGTAGTTGTAGAGATAGTAATTTTGTTCAGGGTTTTGTTTGGTTGGTTTTTTTCTTCATGGTATATAGTTACATGCCCTTCCCCACCAGCTTGAAACTATGTGAAGTGAAGGAGATTGTCATACAGCTATTGGGTTTTGCATTGAATGGCTATTAGCTGAGGGACTGAAAATTCAATTTATTCCATAAACTGCATGACAAAACAAGCAATGCACCTGATTGCATTAAAATCTGTATTTCAAGGCTCAACAGTGTTATGCAAAAAGTAGTTGAAACCAAATAATTTTACCTGTGCATGGCTTGGCTTTGCCCATGGGCATTTCTGTGTATGCTAATGAAAGAAACTGATTAGAAGCATTCCAGATTTGTTTTCTTCTTTGGTCTTACCCATCTAAAGTACCACAGGTCTCTTGAGGTTTAGTCTTGTAATCATATATGTATCTGTATAAGTAGATACCCAGACATGATAAACATATAGACATAATTAAATGCTAGAGGTTAACAAAGGGGATTCATACTATATTTGGATCAATAGCTTTGTATTTTTCCATACCTAAAATCTGTATTACTTTCAATCAAAAAGGAAATCTGTGTAGGCAAAACAGCTTTCTATCAGATACACTACTCAGAAGGAAAATACTTTGCATTTGCAGGCAGGCACTTGGTTTACAAACTTCATAGAACAAAATATTGAAAATATTTATTTCCTATCTCTGGTCAGTAAAAAACCCATTCAAACTCAGAATGACACTTTGTTGCAAGATATTTTGTTCTTGCCTTAACATGGTATAATTTAACTGTGGTCTGGATACCTTTAGTTAAAACAGAGTGCTAATAAGGTCCTGGTACTCCAAACAAAGAGAGTAAGGGATATATGAAATCATTGGTAGTCTAAACAATAAAGGATTCAATTACCCTCTTGTAAACTTGATTGCCTCTCTGTTGAAGTCGTGCATGCTTGCAAACTATCTTAAATTTTACTCAAAATCTGCTGATGTCTGTGATAAGAAAATGCCTGAAAATAATCTATAAATATATTTTTTAATGTGGTTTGTATTCCTTGTGGCCTTAGCTTGTTCTCCTCCTTCTGCTCCGCTTCCTCTTTCTTATGTTTGTTCATATTGGTTCATGTGGATTTAGGAGCAGAAATCTGTTTCCACTCTGGTTAATGCATTAAGAGGAAAATTAATGAAATTCCAATAATATGACCTCCCATTTGACATAAACAGACCTGTTTAGTTCACTTATGTCTTAATTCTGCAATGCGTGTCTTCATGCTTCTACAATTACAGAGTGTTTTGAAACTGCCACCACTGTGTTCAATGTTCTATTATACACTAGATAGTTGGCAAATACAAGAAAGCTTGTAAGTCAGACTAAGAGTGTCTTTACTTCTAAGTGAGAAAAATCAGTATTGCAAGAAAGGCAAAACTGGATCAAGCTTACTGATGATAATGCATAACCATGAAAACACAGCATGAACTCTACACGTGAAGTTGAATTTGCCAGGTTGAGAAGTGGTGAAGTCTTCTGTGTTTGTTTGTTTGTTTTTTTCACCTTGTAAAGCATCAGATTTGTTAAGGATGTATTGAACAGCAGTAATCTTGGAAAGACAGTTTTTCTTACAGCCATGTCTCTGAAAGAACTGTATATTGTCTTTATGTTACAGGCCTTAAAAGTAACATTTTCTGTAGATGACAGCTTCTCTTTGGTGTGATGCCCTGTTCTTTGAGGCCACATGCAGCACTGAGTAATGTTGGCAAACAGAAGAGATGTCTTGGAAAAAGGTAGGTTTCTTTCTTTTCCACAAAGGCTTGATGAAGTTGATCATAATCACTTTTTTACTTAGTATAAATGAAATCAATATATTTTATGTTTATATATGTTCCATGCTATAACTCTCTAGAGAATTCTATGATTCCATGTATTCTTCTAATTTTTGGGTAAATGTTACTGACCTCACAGCTAAGGCTACTATTACTTGTTTGTACCTCTAAAGTTATCATCAGAAGGTCTGATCAAGCTATCACCATTGTACTGCAGCAAAACCCATTATTCATGATCAGCAACTAAGTTTAGAAATTAAAACAATACATTATAATTCCTGTCAGTGGTTGTGAGAAAAAAAGCAACAAACCCTGAAGAAGTGCTGTAGGGTAATTGTAGAAGCATGAAAAATGGAAAGAGGGCAGTTGTGAAAATAGAGTATTGTATTGGGTTCATGTTTCACCTTACCTTGATTTATCTTTGGTTTTGGTGGCTTCCTCTCTGTCAGTATGTACTGAACTTTTAGTGCTTCCAGGTGTTATAGTGGCCTAAAATATTCTATCAGCTTTCATTAGTTTCACAGTTTTGTTCCAAAGCATTCTTGGGATGCTGTGACTTACCTGTGACTAAGAATAACCTCTGTAGTCCCCATGTGTGTGTGGTCAGAAGTAGCATATCTTGACTAGTGCTCCATAGCCAAGGTTATTTCCTAATAGAATGGCGCAGTGACACTTGTCTTGAGAAATGTTTGCATATTGTTTAAGCAGATCATCTCTGGTTAAAGAGAAGTGTAATGAATAGACAACTACCTAAAGGTAGTCGATTATTTTCTCACTGGTAAAAGACACATTGAGGTGAGAGTTTGTTACTTAAACAAGAGACTGGTAAATATGACACAAAACCTGTAATAGACCCACAACCATCTGGAATGGCAGCTGAGCCCTTGGCAGGATACCTGATTCAGTTTGAATGGTAACAGACTGTAATCCCAGATTCAGAGTTGATGTAATTGGGCATACCTGGAGACCTGCAAGGAAAGAAGGGTTGAAATAAAGCATGTAATGCAACCGCTAGGAAGATGTAAGACAGTGGCGGGTCTTCATTTATCTTATTTTCCATTGATTGATTTTCCTACTTCTACTCTTCATGGGCTAGCAACTCACCACTTGCAAGTGAGCGACATTTTTTCTGAGTTGTTCTGTCATGCATTATTTCACAAAAAGAAATGTATTAATTGCTCTATGCTGTACTGCATCCTCTCATTGTGTACCAAGTGTAAGGGAAAATATTACGGTTGGTATCTGACATGCGGAACTAATTTGCCTCTGTTGGAGTTCAGGGAGAGGTCTTGGCTATTACAGTGGAAGAAAACATTAGGAATTATAGGCAGATCACCTCACGATGCTTCATTTGTAGTTTCTGTTTGTGATGAAATGCTATGAATAAAATATGGGATAATATCCTGGCTGCATTGAAATCAGTAGGAGCTTTTTCTCTTAGCTTCATCTAGACCATGACCCTGGGAATCTCTGATGGCTCCTGGTGAAGGATTTATTCTATTCCTGCCTCTAGAGCTCCTCTGCAGACTTAGTTTTTAATATTACTACCAAATCCACTTCTTAGGTAATAATTCTTTCTTATTGAAGTTTATTTGTACTTAATTTGAGGGGTCCCATGCTCAAAGAAAGAAAAGGTTTCTATACCTGTATTTTTCTATCCTTAAATATGTCAGTATTGTTAGGTGCAATTATAGACTGATTCTCAGGAAATACAATCTGATAAAAAGAGAGAAAGGGCTTCAGATTAATTTCCCAAAGGATGGGGCAGCAGTCCTACAGGAAAGATACAATATAAAACTATTCTCTTTGTTGAAGGCTATAAAATGGACTGCGAGGAAAAAGGCTTAACTCTGAGAGGAAAGACTGGATCACTTAATAGCTCTTTAATATCACTGGTGTCTATGACCACAAACTTTTTCCTTGAGTGTATTGTGGATTCTCCTTTACCACCTGTTTAAATTTGATAATTTTATTCTTGTCTATGGGTGAAAAGGTCTTTTTAAAGAGTATATACTACCCACAGGTCATTCATAACTTCTACATGTTCAGGCCAAACTGTCCATAAGGGTGCTCTTGTTAGGCTTTGTTATAGAAGTCTATGCCAAAAGGAAGGCCATGAAGGTATTTAAACAGTTTAGTGCCTAGTCCTCTGGCTCTGATTTGACATTTTATGCTTCCTGAATTTTGCTTCATTCCTAGGGTGTTACCCCATAGATAAGTAATCTTGCCCCATAGATAAGTAT
Source organism: Melanerpes formicivorus (assembly GCF_026170545.1). NCBI lineage: Eukaryota > Metazoa > Chordata > Aves > Piciformes > Picidae > Melanerpes > Melanerpes formicivorus. Next base: position 6,103,991 of record NW_027142363.1, read on the forward strand.
CCTTGCATTGGCACTTCCTCATGTGTAAGATTGCTGTCATTGAAGAGAAGATAGAGGGGTAAGATTGTTGTCACCAGGGAGGAAACATCATGTCTGTCTATCATGGGTATTGCTGCATTTAATTGTGTGTGCACTTCTTAATGTCATAGATTTTCACATTCCCTGCTGAGTTGTTTCAGATCTTTAGGATAGTGGTGTGGTATGCATGTGTATTATATAAGTGATAATAAAAAATGTTTAATCTTGCTTGTTTCTGTTCCTTTTTTTATCAACTCCCCGAATCAGTATTAAGCCTTTGCTTTGTTAATTAACTTGCCAAAGCATACCACTTATTCAACTGGAGGAATAACAAGAGAGCGAGACATGGTTGTCCCAGATTTTCAAAGTATTTGAAGTACCCTGGAGGTAGATAATCTTAAACTAATTTATGAAGGAGCCAATATAGATACATTTATTTTTATACAAGATGGTGTAGTGATAAGAATGTTTGATGGAGGGAAACAATTCGGCGTGATTTGTAACCGGGAGAACATAATACATTTGATTCCCTTTTTCGTATGATACAAAGAGTTCATATGTTGCACAATGTTCATTTTTAATTAAACATTTTATCACCACACAGCCTTTTATTGACATTCCTCATAATAGAGCTGATAAGATCTTGAGCTGCTCTTCAATAAAAGCAATGTATAACTCAATATTCTGGCACGCGCTCTTCCCTTTGGAATTAAACACAAGATTTTCCTGATTTAATTTAAAAGTCTTATGTACTTTTGTTCACAGTTATTTACTTTAACTTCTCGGATTTATGCTCTTGTTTGACATGCAATTTGGATGCAATAATTTCTTGGACTGTCGCTCCTGTTCACTTCAGCTTTTAGCTAGCTGGACCAATTTATTGATTCCCCTCCCCCTCCATTCTATTCCCTTTTAAAATTTGCAATCAAAGGTGATTTATCACCCAATCTTGTTTCCTACTATACCTTTTGCATCCAGTTTTGATTAGGTGCACTAATTTCACTGACTACTGCCTTAATTACTGATTTATGGAGTTTTGCTATCACAGAAATTCCTTCAAGTGCTTCAGGAGGAGATTCCCAAAGATGTCCCTGAAGATTAATTGAAAATCTGATCCTTGTCCGTAACCTTAAAGAGCCCTGTGATATAAAGCTTCCCAGGATCATATGTTTAGCCACACTGATAAGCATTCCTGTAACTTGGCAGGATTTTCTCATCTCAAATGGAGCTGAAGCATGGGAGCAGGAATCAGTCCCTTCAGTTGGTAGTGGTTTCTGTGGTGCCCACTGATCCAAGAGACATCTAGAGACAAACCAGAAGCTGGCTGTAGAGCAGCATCCAGAGAGGATAAGCCTAAGTCTCTTCTTCAGGGCTTGATTTATTATATCAGAAACCAGTATTTCTCTACATGTAAAAAGTTTTGTCCTAGTAGTTGGTTGTAGTGTCACTCCATACTCACTTAAATAGATGTTGTACATAGAAGATATGACATCTGCCTGCTTGCTGACCATCAGCTGTTGCAGGACCTACTTTCTCAGTAATCTCCTAGTGTATTGCTGTATCTGCTCTCTCAGATAGTAACCACTGAACTACCCTGTGTTTCTCATTCATACTTCAAAAATCAGCCCTGAGCATTTTCTGTTTGTCCTTGCACTTGCATCTCAGATCCATCACTCTTCATTGTAAGGGTATATTGCTTTTAGCTGATAATTTTGAGATAATTTAATGACCTACCTTGAAAATACTTTATGTAATATGTCACATAAAATGCAGAAGTGCTTTGCACTTTAGAAAGAGTTTTAAAAAAAATAGGGAATGCTAAGATCAATATTTGAGAAGGTATTCCATAGCACCTCTCACATTTTCAACCTTGCTTTGTCAGCATTGCAGAAGTTAAGAATTAGAGTAGAGTAGAGTAGAGTAGAGTAGAGTAGAGTAGAATAGAATAGAATAGAATAGAATAGAATAGAATAGAATAGAATAGAATAGAATAGAATAGAATTAACCAGGTTGGAAGAGACCTTTGGGATCATCAAGTCCAACCTATCATCCAACATTATCTAACCAACTAAACCATGGCACCAAGCGCCCCATCCAGTCTCTTCTTAAACACCTCCAGTGATGGTGACTCCAGTACCTCCCTGGACAGCACATTCCAATGGCAAATCACTCTTGCTATGAAGAACTTCTTCCTAACATCCAGCCTAAACCTCCCCTGGCACAGCTTGAGACTGTGTCCTCTTTATATTGGTTATTTAAAATAAAGCTTGTGTAACTGTGGGTTTTGTATTCAAAGATGCATCCTTGCCAGAGGGAAGGTGAAAGTGTGGTTTACCTTAGTCTGTAATCTCATTTCAAGTGTTCTGTGTTCAAATTTACGCAAATTAGTGTTTTAAAATCCACTTAACAGCTCACATTGTTTACATTATCTGTGCAGCATATAATCTGGCACAGTTAGTAAACCCCTGTAAATACAAGTCAGCAATGGGCCCCACTAGTTAAGATCAGAATGATTTAGGTAATTCTGGCTTTGTTGCATGCTGTATTATCTGCTTTCTAAACCTCAAGAAAATACACAACCACTTCATGTAAAGTCTAATTTGCTTCTGTATACACTTGAGACAGGAAAAAAGTGTGCTTTTAGAAGAGGGGAGTTACATAGCATTGTTGTTTCCATGTATATTTGTTTAATGCTTTAGATTTTGTTGAAAGGAATGTCTGCTGGCTGTGTGTTTTGATTGCATTCAGTTCCTTAAGGACGGATGTGTTTTATTTATCAGCTTATTACCTGACAAAACAGCAGTTAATGTTCGTTTGAGAGAATGTAATTGGAATATTATAAGTGCATTATTTAAAAATGATGAATAAGCCTTATCTTGTTGATGGTTTATTGGGGTATATCCTTCACAAGTCTCACTATTTTATAGAAAACTGTTTAATGATTCATGAAGTGCCAAAATTAGCTGTTAATATACTGATATCAAATTCTTACTAAAGTAACCTCTAATAATTTAATTCTGCTGCATTATTAATATGGATGTCCAGGGTGTTTTATTGCATTAAAAATTAAAAAAACAAAAAAAAAGAGGAACAAACCACCTCAGAATTTGGACCTTTTTCAGTTCACAAATTTTCATGTGGAGAATAGATACTCTAGAATGTGTGAAAGTTAAAGTAGGAAATAGGTAATTAATGAGAAAAGCTGGCTGTTGGGTTAAGGCACATAGGATAGGATAGGATAGGATAGGATAGGATAGGATAGGATAGGATAGAATAGAATAGAATAGAATAGAATAGAATAGAATAGAATAGAATAGAATAGAATAGAATAAGAATAGAAGTAGAATAGAATAGAATTAACCAGGTTGGAAAAGACCTTTGAGATCATCGAGTCCAACCTATCACCCAACGCCATCTAATCAACTAAACCATGGCACCAAGCACCCCATCCAGTCTCTTCCTAAACACCTCCAGTGATGGTGACTCCACCACCTCCCTGGGCCGCCCACTCCAATGGCCAATCACTCTATCTATGAATAACTACTTCCTCACCTCAAGCCCAAACTTCCTCTGGCACAGCTTGAGACTGTGTCCTCTTGTTGTGTTGGTGGTTGCCTGGGAGAAGAGACCAACCCCCACCTGGAGAAAAAAAGCAACCTGCAACTGGCATTTGCAAGAACAGCTGCACTTTAAGTCCCATTTGACCCAAGCATTTTATCTGATGTGACAAAAAAATTCCTTTGGCAGTTGCAAGCATTTGAGGAGAATTATCAACCAGAAAAGGCCTTCTTGTCTAGGTGGCTTGGGCTACCCAATCAGGTAAAGAGCACAATTTTGTCTATACAGTGACCAGTTTTGCTATGTGAATAGTGATTGCTCATATTGGTCAGTTAAAGCTAATGTTGTAGGGTCAAATCTGTTTGCATACACTGCTCAAGGAATTGTGATTAATGAAATAATTAATAGCACCCATAATATTTGCAGACAGCCACTGAAGAGATTTAAGGGCTTAATCCATTGGTTGTGTTTCTCAAGGAACGTTTTCTCTTACTTTGGCTAAAAATGTGTAAAATGAAGACTTAGAAAAGAAAATAATTCAACATGTACTGGCAATGTCCACCCTCAACACCGGTGATGATATGTTCATTATTGTTATGAATGTAGCATGCAATGGGTCCTATACCCAGTTGTGTGATTCCCCCTCAGCCCAAGCCAGTGGACACACAGGCCTCCAGAGCTTTCAAATATCTGTATTATTTTTTCTCTTTCAAGTATGAGATACTGTCACAATAATGGTATTCTTCTACTAATGATATTCACTAATGCTTCAGGCAAGCCCTGTACAGAAGCAGTCAAAAGTCTAATCTGTTTTTCTAGGAGTTTGTACTTCAAGGAGCAAGGGGAAGCCTTGGTGAGTGGAGTGCTAAGTAGAGTGAAGTGCTTGGCAGGACTGGTCCCAGAAAAAGAGCTTGCATAAAGCTTTCTCATTCCAGCAACTACTGCAAACAAACACCTTCCCACCTGAAGGGGAGGCAGAGGAGGCTGGGGCTGGGAGCAGGCAAAACTCAGAACTACGAAATGTTAAATTCCATTGTATGCTTAGTGAAGTTATTGTTCACCCAGGAATGATGTATTATGCTAAAGAACAAGTGAAAACTTCAGCAATCTCTCTGAGTTATTGCATTTCAAGCAAGTTTTACTTGAATACTCTATGTTTTACCTTAAAAAAAAAAAAGGGAGAGAGAGAAAAGTTTTTCAGGAAGGGGTAAAAGGGGATACTTGGGTTAGAAAACGGGGTAAACTTTAAGACATCCAGTTTTATAAATCCGTATTGTTCTATAATTGATTTCTAGCACCCTGTTTAACCCACCTTAAAGGGCAAGCAGGAAATTCATGTTTTCATTCATCAGCCCATCCCTCTGAAAAACGTTCAATATTAAAACAGCGTGTGAGGAGCAAAGCCAGAAGAAACAAGAAGCCCAGTTAGACCGTGGCAAGGTTAGGAGATGCACGTCTGATGCCTGCAGTAAATATCAGCTCTTGTTCCTGTACAATTTTTGCATGGGGAGACCAAGTTAATCAGGGTATGGCTCTGTTCTTTCCTCTGTGTGACCTTTTATTATCTCTGTGGCCCTATAGTTCATTCAGTGTCATAAAGCTGTGGGAAAGTCTTGAAGTTAGCATTATCAGCTGTTGAAAATTAACTTTACAAATGAAATATCTGTGTTGCCTTGTGCCTGAAGGTGTCTGGCAGTCTGTAAACTGCTGCAAAGGTGCAGTTATTGTGGTTGTGATTTTACTGTAGCTGAGCATAGCTTGTGCATCTTTTTCTCATCTTTATCCTTTCTCCCTCTGTCTTTTTACTGCAAGATCTGGTCTGGCAATCAGGTGTTGTGCAGGGAGAGGGGGTTACTTTAGGAGGGGGGTTACATGGCATAATTCTCACGAATGTAGTAGGAGGATGAAAAAGATAAAGAAATTTTGTTTTTCTGAGCTAGAGGATTCTCTGCATGACTTCCCCACTGATGGGATCATGTGCTTTCAGACGGAGATTTTATTAACAATTCAAATGGAAATTGAGGGCACAGGAGGAGCAGATTCTCACATAAACTTGATCTGTCCATGAATGCAGTTCTCTGTTTGCCCTGACCCTGCATGGCTTAAGACACTGCCTGTGAGGCCTGAGCACCAGACACAAAGAACGAAATGAAAAGCAAGCACATTCCAGTAGTCTGCACAAAGGCAATGGAGCAGTTTCTAGCCGTCTCCCCGGGGAGAGATCTTATCTCCTTGTGGCTAAAACCCTTTAGAGTGTTTATTTGTACTCTAGCACCCGAGGTTTATGAATTGATATGGATGCTGATTAAACACTGTAAGTCTCCTCGGTGAGGTTTTGGTTTTGTTTTGGTTTTTGAGGCATGGAGGTGTTCTGCATGCATTTTCTTTCCCAAATATGCATTGATACGTATTGAAAGTTTGCTCCGATTTCCTGGTGAGTGAACACAGACGAGTGCAGTGTCGAGGGAGAAGGCACTTCAGAAAGTACATTCGTTAATGAAAGGCACCATCAGGATTAGGAGTTTTGCAGGAGTTTGGCTTTAGGGCATGTCTCCTGTTTTTAGCGTTTAAAGCGTTAGTGCAGACTGTCAGTGATGCCGGATGCTTGTGCTTGCCAGCACTTGGGAAGGTTGCTGCTGAGTAGCTGTACCGATTAAATGTTATGTATACTCGGTTGACCTTGTACTATGAAGCCAGCGGCACGCAGCACTAGGGCAGAGGGAGGACGCATGAGGCAAGGCTGCTGTGGCCACATCTGCACGGCCACTGCTCTCCGCCAATGGCAGCTGGAGGCTGATGCTGCCTGTCAGGGAAAATTCTGCTGGGTGTGAGAGCTGGGGGCTGAATGACAGAAGTTTGTTCATGGGTTTATTGTTTGGTTGAGACTGGAGGTGGGAAAGGCTTGGAAGATATCCCAGTGCAAACCCGGAATTTATATTCCCTATTGCTGCCTCATGTCAATATTGGCAATGTTGGTAAATGCTGAAGATTACTTTGTCAAACTATTAAGCATTGATATTCCTGACTCTTTTAATCAGGCTTGGTTTTATGGAAGCTCTCTAAAACAGCAGGAAGAAAAAAAAAAGGGCAAGTAAAAGAATGTTTTAACTATGGTAATTCAAAAAATGTCACAATTTTAGTTACACCAGTTTTCCTTATTTTTAGCCCTCCTCCTACCACTCCCCCCAAAAAAAACCCCACAACCCAACCAAAAAAAAACCTAAAAAGCCCCAACCCAAACCCCATCAAGTTTTAGATAGGAAATCATAACCATATGTTTTTCCATTCTTCTTAAGATGTTTAAAGGTTTCAAAACTTTTGATACTCCTTGCAGTAGTTGAATTAGTGGAAAGAGCCTAGAAAAGAATAAAGAATATTGATTCAAATAGTTTCATAGTTTCATAGTTTCATTCAGGGTTGGAAGGGACCACAAGGATCATCTAGTTCCAACCCCCCTGCCATGGGCAGGGACACCCCACACTAGATCAGGCTGGACAGAGCCTCATCCAGCCGGGTCTTAAACACCCACAGGGACGGGGCCTCGACCACCTCCCTGGACAACCCATTCCAGGGTTTCACCACTCTCATGGTGAAGAACTTCCTCCTCACATCTAGCCTGAATCTCCCCACCTCCAGCTTCATTCCATTCCCCCTAGTCCTATCACTACCTGATATCCTGAGAAGTCCTTCCCCAGCCTTCCTGTAGGCCCCTTTCAGATACTGGAATGTTTTATGAGGGTTATATTCTACAAAATTAATGATTGTACTTAGGAAAATGGTCAGTAATTGGTGACAAAATTGCTTTTCTTTGATGCTAATTAATAGCCCTACATTATTAAGCCCAAGCCTGTTGTGCCTTTCTCCTTCTCCATAAATATTCTTAGTGGTAACGCGTCAGAGAAAACTTTTTCCTCAGTATATGCAATAATTGCTTTTATAAAACAGTGACAACAAACACACATGTCATAATTTTTACTGAAATAATTTCAATGTTGTTTGTTCAAAAGCTTGAAGTAATTTTGATATGAAAGAATACAGTAGTAACATCGTGTGTTAATTGATTCATGTGGTAAAACATTAGTTTTTAATATGAAAGTACTCCTTAGCCACTTACCCAGCAGTTTGCTTATGAACTCCAGCCTTTGTTTTGTTTTACCAGTCAACCCCCCGCTACCTTCTCCTTCACTCTTTTGCATTGTGTTTGAGAAAGTGGTTCTATTTCATTGGACTAGAATAACAACACATAACTTGTCATCATATATTCTACCTGCTACTGAAACTTAAAGCTTTATAAAGCAAATTCCTCTAGAATGGAATGGAATGGAATGGAATGGAATCATCACAGCACAATCTCTGCTTACATACGTTCCCTGTGAAGTGCTAACACTGCATATAGAATAGAATAGAATAGAATAGAATAGAATAGAATAGAATAGAATAGAATAGAATAGAATAGAATAGAATAGAATAGAATTAACCAGGTTGGAAGAGACCTTTGAGATCATCGAGTCCAACCTATCACCCAACACTATCTAATCAACTAAACCATGGCACCAAGCGTCCCATCCATTCACTTCCTAAACAGGGATGTGGCTCAGTTGGTAGCACATAAGACTCTTAATGGGAAGGTCGTGAGTTCAAGCCTGCAGTGGGCAGTAGTGTCCTCCCTACTCTAGTCATGAGGTCTGTGGTGACAGGTTGGACTCGATGATCTTTGAAGTCTCTTACAACCTTAGTGATACTGAATACTGAAAGCTCCAGTGATGGTGACTCCCCCACCTCCCTGGGCAGCACATTCCAATGGCCAATCGATTGATGAAGAACAACTTCCTAACATCCCGCCTAAACCTCCCTTGACATGGCTTGAGACCATGTCCTCTTGTTCTGTTGGTGGTTGCCTGGGAAAAGAGACCAGTCCCCACCTGGCTACAGGGAGCTGTAGAGAGCAAATTCATACCTCTTTTGACATGATTTTTAAAAAATATTCTTATTTATTTATTTATTTATTTATTGCCCCCTAAAAGCAGTTTTTGAGAAGAAGGACCGAGGAAATTGACATTTGGAGGCAGAAGTTTTTAGTGTTATGTAAGTGCTGTTTCTTGGATTAAAGACAAAGAGTGAAGTAAGATTCTTGGCATTTGTTGAAGGAATTTTATTTTCTTAGTATTTTCTTTTCTTTCTTTTTTTCTTCTTTTTTTTTTTTTTTTTCTTAAAGTGTTCTCCAGTTATGAAAACTTTGTAGCAGTCACAGCACACAAGTAATTTTGAACTCTGTCCCATCCCTGATGTCCACTGAGGGCCCTGTGTGTTTGGAATGAAATGTGTGTGAATACCTTTATTTTGAAGGCAGCTAAGAGAAGCTGTAGCTCATTAGCGTACCAGCAAAAATGGTATTTGGCAAAACAGCTTGAGGTGGTTTTAGTGAACTATTTGTAGGTGAAAAGTGCTCCAGCTAGGTCTTGCCTGTGTTTCCAGCTGCAACTCTTAGCTGGTCATAGTTGTACATACCCATTTCTTTGTCCTCTTTGCATCTTTGTGTGCTGTAAGATCTTTGCTCTAGCCATAACTATAACTCTTGAGTGTATATGAGGAGGAGGTGTTTAGATCTTAGTAAGTATATATTATATATGTATTATACATTATAGATACACTTGCTCACTGCAGGCTGTCCCACATGCTCCTCTTAATCTGTGGAGGTACAGCTGCAGCATTTTTGATCTCTCAGTGTGGAGGCTCTTAGCCTGAGCCTTGCCTGGTTTCAGGCATGGCATGGCTCTGTACTGTCAGAGTCATGGGACAGCAGCTGTGGTAGAGGAGCATTAAACCACTGCCATGCAATTAAATGTAGGTTAGGTGGGAAATGGTCCTATGTCTTATCAGTTCTGCCAGCTATTATCTGCAACACAGTCTTTATGCCCCAGTCCTGTGGCAGTCTTGCAGGGAAAGGAGTTGGATCAATGGCCTTCTGCCAAGTTGTTTCCTTCTAGATGCCTGTTGAAGTGAACTTTGTGGCTGTCCCCTACAGTCATGTAACTGAAAGCCCATAGCTTTCTGCCATACGCAGTCAGAAATCACTTCACCAGTGTACACGTGAGGGGAAAAGTCTGAAGTCTTTTTCACACAGTGCAGATCGTTGACCTTGATTTCTGCATTTTCAAAGAGACTAGAGATGTATAATCTCCCAGTAGGGCTGAGAGTTTGTTACCACTTTAACTGTGGAAGGTTTCCACTGTGAGGGAGTTTGTGGACCTGGGGAAGTTTCTCTTGCCACAACGAGAGAAACTTCTCTGTCACAACAGGTGACATCTGCTATCCAGGTAGCCCTGCTTTCTATACTTCTAAAGTCCCTTGACATTTAAACAAGTCTGAGGAAGAATGTGATGCCTACCTTGGGCAGATCTTCTGATCTGCATATGTGTGTCTATGTGTTAGTTTGGCTTGAGTGTGAGTATTTCAGTATTGTTGGACTTCAAACTCTACTGAGTTTATGTACTCTGAATTCTACCTCTGGGAGGAGGTAGATACTTCCTCGCAGTGCCTTCACAGAGATTTTAGGTCATAAACTTAGGTATTTTGAGTTTTATCATATATGCATGAGTTAACATTAGGTAAACAGTATGAACTCCTCTCACAAGTAAACGAAAGGAGAATAACTAGAATTAGGGAAATAAGTGGCAATTTGTGTTGAGGAAAAAAAAACAAAAGGAGATTTTAATCTTGCCAGAGACTATGACTCCACAGCATCCACTTCTCAGTGCCTGAAGTAACATAGCCTTCCTCAGGCTGTCCTTCAAGCAGCCTTTTATGATGCTTTGCAGAACTAAACATGATTGAAACCAGCCAAGAGGAAGTGATAATTGTTCAAAGATGGATATGGTCTGTAAGATCAACTTTTCCTGACAAAGATGGCCTTGGAATGACAGAATTGGAACTCATTCTGGTAGGCAGTTAGGAAGTAAAAACTAGGCCTCTGTAAATTGATGTGAATGAGGGATTAAATTAAAGGACTTATATTTATGTGTGTGTTGTTGTGAAATACAGTCTTAATTGATTAAAAAAAAAACCAATTGGTAAACCACTGTGAAGTTTACCATGTGGATGGAATTGGTTGAGAAGGCTCTGTCTTCATATGCAAACTCAATGAAATCTTGAATCTTCTAAATGCAATTTAAAGTATAAGTGGAGTAAATAGTTGTGCTTAGAATTGCCTTTTATATCTTTTAGCATCCTAAGGAACTATCTTAGAGTGATACACATTGTTCTTGTCATAAATGGCACATGGTGTGTACTTGGTGTGTTCAACTTTTATCTGCAGTTTTCATCCAGGCTGCGAGCAAAAAAGGAGAGGATGAAGCCTATTGCACTCAGCCCCCAGCTTGCACTGTCTAGCTTCATAGAGTGGGCATCAGAATAAAATCTATGCTGTCAGCTCTGTTTACCTTTTATAACAATGCAAGAAATTCCAGAAGGGCATTCACACCATCCCACTTTGGCTACCCAAACTGGGTACCTAAACTTGGTGATTAGTCTCTGTGTGCTTCCTCTTTTATCTTTTTTTTCTTGTTGACTGTGTAGTTGTGGTGCGTTGAGATTCCTCCCCCCACCCCCAACATTAACTTTTCCAGACCAGCAAATGAAAGCTGAATTTACAGCAAAACTACAATCTACAATGGAATGCAATGAATATGTACAAATACACAATATTTACAATATTTACAGATATTTACAATTTATAAACAGCATAAGGACCCCCCCAGGTCAATGACCAGGAGAAGCTACTGGCTTCTACCTCTCTGCCACCCCTTACTCCCCTGTACAAAAGGGAGAAGAGAATACCAGTAACAACAAAAGCAGTGCAACCAAGGTCAAGCAGAAGTGAGTTAGTATCTCTCCCAGGGTGAAAAAGAGAGAAGAGAGAGATTGTTTTGGTACAAGTAGTTTAGTTCCTTGTTTAGTTCCAATGGGATTGGTTAGAATGATCATTATTTTCCTTTTTACACCCAATAGAGATTTATTTACATTTTACCACTTTTCTGCTCAAGATCTGATAAAGTTTTTGAAGGCTCAGCCTAAAACTACCACGGTAGTCAACCCAAAGTCACAGTATTATGACTTCCTTGAAACTGTGGCACTAAGACTTTCACAGTTTACATCCCTTCAATGAATTTTGCCAGCTTTTTTAGGCCAAATGATACAATGGTAATATCTATATTGGCCATATTCTAGTAAGGCATGATCTGTAGTGTAAGATATTCAATTTCTGACCTCTGGGATTGGAAGGTTTTAATGATACCTTAGTTATTTTCTACTTTCCAGCGGTAATTCTATAAGGAAAATGTGTTTTTCTTACCAAGTTCTCATTGGTCTGGGTGAGTCTTACATGAGAACACAGTAATCAAGCCAGGAACATTCTTTTCTTTTCATTTTTCTGTGGATAACTCAGGACTAGATACTATTTTGAAAGATGAGTTGAATACACAGAAGCTTTCAGTATATTTTAAATAATACTGCCAATGGTGATCATCAGAGTAATGTAATTTTTCATACTTGCAGTACCTTTGGTATGATATTAAAAAGTAGTTCATTTGGGGTCTTCTGAATAGTGGTGAACTGAAGAATCTTTCCAGCTTGAGAAATCATGAGTTTCTCAGCCTCGGACCTTCAGCCAAGTTGTGTTTGATTGTTGGTAGAGGAAAAAAAAAGAGTAAGAAAAAAGCTGCTATGATAATGAAGAAACAATACAACATAGCCAACCAGGCATGAAGAATTACATACTGAAGCTAAGAGGACAAGTCCCTCATCAGCTGGATTTTAATAATGCCTGGCAGAAGTGCTTGTCCTGTACAGCAATTGTTTTAACATCTAATTGAGTTTCAGGCTGAAAAATGACAGACTGTCTTGAAATGTGAAGAGCATACTTCCTCTGATGCAGTGTCTAAGCATTTCTTTATGTACTAAACTGAAACTAGAAAATAGGTAATACTTGTGTTTTCAGATTCCAGGAGCCTTCTAATTATGCATAACTCAAGCTGTGTCCTGTGCAGTTTTCCTATTGTTAACTCTTTCCTCTTTCTGTCTTTGTAATTCATTTTGTTTACCACATTCACTCAATGCAGTTTGTTCTTTTTTACTCTGGAACAGGTTACCCAGGGATGTGGTGGAAGCCTCATCCCTGGAGGTTTTTAAGGCCAGGCTGGATGTAGCTCTGAGCAACCTGATCTAGTATGAGGTGTCCCTACCCATGGCAGGGGGGTTGGAACTAGATGATCCTTGAGGTCATTTCCAGCCCTATCAATTCTATGATTTCTTTTTTTTCCTTAATAACGTTTTCTTTAATAATGTTAATTGCTTGCACTGGGCACTTTCATTTGCTTTGTGGTTAGCAGAATACCTAGTAGAATGTGCCCTGGTCCTGCTTGGGGCATCCGGCTACAACAGCAATGTAGACTCTAAACATAAACGTGACTTCAAAGGTGACACACTAATTATGCTCCTAATATAGCATTGTGCTTACATGGTCAGGAGTACAAGATCATCCTAAATGAAGGTTAGAAAACAAGACAAGTTTGAAAAAAGCTTAAATTTTTACTTAGCATGCATACTGAAACGGATGCAATGCACGAAATGTAGCCTTGTTTTGCAATGTTTTGGGGCTTTTTTTCTCTTCATTTTATTTCTTGTGATCGGCTGGTATGTGAAGTTGGAGCTTCTCAGGAAAAAGTCTGTGATTATGAGTGAGTCAGGCTCTGCTTTTAACACAGCAATGAGGTTATCAATAATGCATTGGACATCTCCAAATCCTTGAACATAGGGAAATCACAGCTGGTCTGGGTTTATTGTTGAAATTGCAGATTTGTGCCAAGAGGTCACGACAACCGCATGTCAGATGGTCACACGCACACACACACAGATATGTCTTGGGAGAATGAGGGGAATAATATCTAAAGAATTGCCACTACCCATGTTACGTGGAAACTCTTTGTATGTTTCTACAGTAGAGCTTTAAAAGCAGCATATTTAATGCTGCTTGCAGCAGCCTTTTGGCATTTTGGCCTTTCCCAGTGTTATAAGTTTTATTGTTTTCCTGACAAGTTTATTCATATACTAACAGCTTGTTTGGCAGCAATGTTCAAATGCAATACTTAGGCTTTCTGGTCACGATGATGGCTGGCAGTAATAGAGAGGGTGAATAAGTGAGTGTGGAAATGCAAAGCTGTCTCTTGTTACATTTTATCGATCTCATTCTGGTGTCATTCAATTAAGACAGAAATGTGATGGATAGTGTCTGTATAGATTCCTACTTTGCTTTCCAGCCACTCTATATAAGGCTTTTTGATGGAAGGTGGAGGGAAGAGGGGGTGAGAGGAGGAGGGGATAGCAAATCAAAGATAAAGTGTGATTTGAATTACAGACCAAACTTGTCTTTTAAAAAAAATCTTTATTCTGAAGCTACACTGAAAAGCAAAATTAGCAGAGCTAGCATTCTGTGTTGCTAATAGGTATCCATAGATGTCTGGCCCATTGTTCATTGTAGTAATGGAGTTATTTTGGTCCAGATCCTGTCTGTATTTTATGAAAAAACACTTGATTCTTCTGAATTTAGCTCACAGATAAAGGGGCCCAAGAAATTAAAGGACTTACTTGCATAAGAGACTTGCCTACATGATGTAAAGCAGTAACTCCAGGCAAATATCTGAAGATAAGAGTCGTTCATTTCAGTACATCATTTAATTTAAATATGGGAAAACAACAACAACAACAAAACCCCCAAGCCCCCCCAAACCAACCAAAAACAACCCCAAAACAAACCCCCCAAACAAACCCCCAACCAATATTGAGCAGTTCCGTCAATGTAATACAAAAATGTAGAGATTAGCTCCACAGATTATGCAGAGCTGAATCAATTCGCGACTGAGTCTCTCACCCAGACATCAGACTGTGGTAATTTCAGAACTAGCAAGTTATTTTCAATCTAACTCACAGGTTTCTGCCTAAAATGTGAACAAGACAGTCCTAGAATACATTGGTGACTTCCGGAAGTGTTTTATATCATCAGAACTGGGGCAGACTCCTTAGTCAGACAGGAATCCCCTAGGAGAAAAACTGTGGTAACTATTGTCTCCTGGTTTTGCTTCCCATCTTCTGGGCTTAGGTGCAGCAGGGTTCTGTGACCAGATCTCCTCTGTTGCCAGGGAACTTACATGGAAAGAATTCTCGGGTGAATTTTACCTGTGAAAACACCAAATTAGTAGAACTGAAGTACTTCACAGAAGATTATTGGCTATTACAACTGTCGTAACAAACCCAACAACCCAAAACCAACCAACCAAACCAAACCAGAAACAAAAAAACAAAAACAAAACAAAACAAAACAAGAAAGCAAAATTAATAATTTCCACCAGTTGTCCTGATGAGCTTTTGGGAAACCTGGTTTTCTGATGTGATACAGCTGTACCACATGCAGTATGCTGGTGGGAGGTGTCCCTGCCCATGGCAGGGGGGTTGGAACTAGATGATCCTTGTGATCCCTTCCAACCCTGACTGATTCTATGACTCTATGATTCTGTGATTGGTACTCCTGGCTTTACCAGGTTCCTGACTTTGTGGCTGGTGATGGCATTCCACCCTTTACAGCTTGGCTATGGCTCTCAAAGTCCATTTTCCTGTACTGGGGACCACAGGAACCCTTAGACCCATATTTTACATTGGAGCCTTGGGGCTTTAGTGTTTAGGACCGTGTTTTCCTTTCAGCTGCTGTTACTGAATCCACAGTTATGATTGTGAGAGGTATTAATTACTCTGAGAGATAAGTTTTAAGGTTTTTATTTTTTAAGGTAATTAAGTTCTCAGTCAAATTTTAAATGTGATGAGACTAAGATTTTAGAAACTAAAGATCACATTTCTAGCTCTGCTACTCATTTAGCAAAATATTCAGAGTGGTCATTTGTGATTACTGTGTGTCTCAGGTAAGCAGTAATTACCCTGATCTAGTGTGGGGTGTCCCTGCCCATAGCAGGGGGGTTGGAACTAGATGATCCTTGTGGTCCCTTCCAACCTTGAATGATACTATGATATTATGATACTATGATACCTGGTACTCTGAAACTTGTCTTGATGTAAGAAAGGAAGCATATGAGCAAGGTGTGGCCTCCCAGGCATGAGGGCACAAGAAGGGCCTCAGGAAGTTCGAGCAATTTCTGTTTATTTACCTAATAGCAAAGCTAGGTACATTCAGGACTCTTGAATTATTGTTGGAACTTTGTGGACTTGTCTAGAATGGATGGGCTGCTTAGGTGAATCATGGATGATTCCTTTATATACAGTTCTTGAAATCTCAGCTGTTCTGAGTATATACAGCTTGAATAGTTGCTCCATTCCTGGTATCTTTGGAAATAATGTTTAATGAAACAGAGGGGTGGACTTTTATTATGTTCTTATCCTCCAAAACTGACATTGTTCTCTCTTTCAAAGTTATGTCACGTTGAGCATTATTGATATTATTATATTGAGCATTACTGATACTGTGATACTATGATACTATGATTTGTGTAACATCCCTTCTTTGCTGAGGAGATTTTTCATGCTGGACCATTTATTAAAGAATCCCTTCATTTGCCACTCAGGTATGAAATGAAAAACTTTAGCATGCACATAAGGCAATCTGTGTGCCACAGATTTTATGGGCAGTCACACAGCAAGTGGTTTTGGTGCCAGTGCTGTTGGTACAGCTTAGAATCATAGAATCAGTCAGGGTTGGAAGGGACCACAAGGATCATCTAGTTCCAACCCTCCTGCCATGGGCAGGGACACCCCACATAAGATCAGGCTGCCCAGAGCCTCATCCAGCCTGGGCTTAAACACCTCAAGGGATGGGGACTCAACCACCTCCCTGGACAACCCATTCCAGAGCTTCACCGCTCTCATGGTGAAGAACTTCTTCCTCACATCCAGTCTGAATCTCCCCACCTCCAGCTTCATTCCATTCCCCCTAGTCCTATCACTGCCTGATATCCTAAGAAGTCCCTCCCCAGCCTTCTTGTAGGACCCTTTCAGATACTGGAAGGCCACAATTAGGTCACCTCGGAGCCTTCTTTTCTCCAGACTGAACAGCCCCAACTCTTTCAGTCTGTCCTCATAGGAGAGAGGTGCTCCAGTCCTCTGATCATCCTCATTCAGCTTCTTGAGATAAAGCACTTAAAGTAATTTCCTTCTTTTACATACTGAGTAGGCATAGATTTCTCTTCTTTCTGTACTCCAAACAAAAAGGTTTAGTTGCTTCTTCCTGGCTTTACAGGTTCAGGTAATGTAACATATAGAATTATTTTGCATTTTTAAATAGTGTTAATTTTGCTGCAGGAAGGAAAATATTTATAGTATTAAAAAAAATTATGAATAAATAAATAAATAAAGTGACTTTGATGGAGGAGATTAAGGATCCCTGCTGTGATCATGTGAAAAATTTATAACCAATGTAAGTGTTGATCATGATTTGCTTTTTTTTTTGCCTCCCCAATGGTACATTTAACTATAGCAGGTTCCAACAGCCATGCAAAAACCTAATGTTAGGAAAAAGAAATCCTACTGGTTTTCAAATTCAGCACCACTTAATAAGCTCTACAAGGAAGTTTTTCATATAATTTATCCACAACAAATCTCTGTTTTCTGGCCTGATGAAAGCTCATTGAGGTGTACTTTTGGATAAATCCATCTCACCTACACCTAATCCTTGAGCTGAAACTGGACAAACATTAAGTTTGTGAAGTTTGGGATTGTTTAGCCTGGAGAAGAGGAGGCTCAGGGGAGACCTTATTGCTCTCTACAGCTACCTGAAGGGAGGTTGTAGCCAGGTGGGGGTTGGTCTCTTCTGCCAGGCAACCAGAACCAGAACAAGAGGACACAGTCTCAAGCTGTGCCAGGGGAAGTTTAGGCTTGAGGTGAAGAGAAAGTTCTTCACAGAGGGGGTTGTTAGCTGTTGGAATGGGCTGCCCAGGGAGGTGGTGGAATCAAAAAGGGATTGGATGTGGCACTTGGTGCCATGGTTTAGTAGTCATGAGGTGTTGGGTGACAGATTGGACTTGTTGATCTTTGAGGTCCTTTCCAACCTTATTGATTCTATGATTTATGTTTCTAAAAGATGAGTTAGATGGTTTTGTGTTGTTTCACACCTTTTGTAGATAGATGTCTGCACTTCATAGTGCCAGTAGTCTCAGAGGGAACAAGTATAAAAGAAAACCACAAAACCAATACAAACTTGATATCTTAAGATGCCCACTTGAATTTCCAGTTATGTTTCTACATTTTGGAAATTCACAGAAGGTTGGAGAGAAAAGGGGGGGGGGGGGGAGGAGGGGGAAGGGAAAGAGGGAGGAAGGGTTTCTTAAGCATAAGCACATAAGTGATTATGGCCTATTGTACTTTTTTAGAATTGAAATATTTCAATAGCTTGAAAATGAGCCAGACAGCTTGTGTATTATGAACACAGGGAAAAGGGGAAAAAAAGGAGAGGGAAAAAAAAAAAAGATAAATAAAGAGCAGCTGCAGTTCTGTCAGCAGAGCAACACAGTTAAAAGGGACCTGAAAAATTATAGCTGACATTATGTATACAAATCTAGGGAAAAAAAAGACCCCTAAAGTATATCAAATCTTATCATATTCTGTTCTCTTCTGAAGACTTAGGGTTCAGTGTTCAATTTATGTGCAACAATCTTTTTTCTCTTACAAGTGCTTATAGACAATTAGGATTAAATATGGAAGACAAATAACAAGGCAGAGCTTTAAACAGCTTGCCTTAAACTGGAAAAGAGTCTCTTTATGTCTGAGTTAGTTATGTTTTTGACTATTAGCAGCTGCAGCAAGTATTGTCTAGCAAAATTAGAGCAGAAAATAATACTGTTGCTTAAGAAAAACTACTTTTTATTTGGGCATTATTTTGGGGCTTCTCAAATTCATGAGTTTTGCTTCTTCTTGGTATCTAACTGTAGGAGGATTTGTAGACAATCACATTTTTTCCCTTGTGGAATGCAGCTTTGTTACTTTAATGTGCAAAGAACTTCTGATGTATTTTCACATTATTTGGTAATTAGAGCTCCTTTAGTAAGGAAAAGGGACAAGTATTCAGGGTCTTCCTGAATTTTGCAGACATTCATTTAATCTCTGTGTGAAGGTAAAAGAATAAATACTATTTTTCTTCCTTACACTTCATCCAATAAAGCAAAGACATTAGCATAGCCCTGGTTTTATCTTTTGTATTTTCAGTATTAAGTGTTCTTCCCCCTTAGTCAGAAACTGCAGAGTCTTTCATAGACAATACTCCAGAAGAAGCGGAATCAATGGTGTTTATACTTTCTTTCCACCTGAAGCTCAGCATTTAATTCATGCAGTGATTCTGGTTGTCAGCAGATGTCATATGGTAGATACAAAAAGATACAAAAAGAATCATATTCTAGAGAAGAGTAAGCTGCATTACATATAGGAAAGCATCAATAAATAAAGGTGGAATGTGTTATGAATTTAATCATTTAATCATAATAATGATTAGATGTGGTAATGATGTTGACTTGCTGGAACGAGTCCAGAGAAGGGCAACAAAGTTAGTGAGGGGCTTGGAACACAAGCCCTATGAGGAGAGGCTGAGGGAGCTGGGGCTGCTTAGCCTGGAGAGGAGGAGAGTCGGGGGTGACCTTATTGCTCTCTACAACTACCTGAAGGGGGGTTGTAAACGGGCAGAGGTTGGTCTCTTCTCCCAAGCAGCCAGCACCAGAACAAGAGGACACAGTCTCAGGCTGCACCAGGGGAAGTTCAGGCTGAAGGTCAGGAGGAAGTTTTACAGAGAGAGAGTGATTGCCCATTGGAATGGGCTGCCCGGGGAGGTGGTGGAGTCGCCGTCACTGGAGGTGTTCAGGAGGAGACTTGACAGGGTGCTTGGTTACATGGGTTAGTTGATTAGGTGGTGTTGGGTGATAGGTTGGACGTGATGATCTTGAAGGTCTCTTCCAACCTGGTCTATTCTATTCTATTCTATTCTATTCTATTCTATTCTATTCTATTCTATTCTATTCTATTCTATTCTATTCTATTAAGATTTTTGAAGTTAAGTCAGGTGTTTGTGCAGCTTAGTGTGGCTCCTAGTGTATTTCCTCTATGCTTCCCAGAAAGAGAGAACTTCTGAATTTCAGTTTTGTAAAGTAGTGGCATTATGTGAGGGGTTTTGAGCACAAGCCCTATGAGGAGAGGCTGAAGGAGCTGGGGTTGCTTAGCCTGGAGAAGAGGAGGCTCAGAGGAGACCTCATTGCTGTCTACAACTACCTGAAAGGAGGTTGTAGCCAGGTGGGGGTTGGTCTCTTCTCCCAGGCAACCAGCACCAGAACAAGAGGACACAGTCTCAAGCTGCACCAGGGGAGGTTTAGGCTGGATGTTAGGAAGAAGTTCTTCATAGAACGAGTGATTTGCCATTGGAATGTGCTGCCCAGGGAGGTGGTGGAGTCACCATCACTGGAGATGTTTAGGAAGAGACTGGATGTGATGCTTGGTGGAAAATGAAAACAACAAAAAAGAAACCAAGCCAACAAAAGACACCCCAAAACCACAGTACCCCAAAAAGCCAACCAGCCACCACGTTTAAAATGAAAAGCTTTTCCCTGACCAGCAAATATCTTGTCTATTCTTGCAGGAGACAAAAAAATAATGAAAGCTTATTTGTGCTATTGGAGAAAGACCAAATATTCCTCTAATTTTCTTCCAGAGAAGAGAACTTTTAACTGACTTTTCCTGAATTCATAGCAGTCTTCACAGCATGCTACATGGTGTTTTTGAGCAAACCCTACTTGCTGTACTTGCTATTTATTCTTTGCAATGCTGCATTGTGTAATGTCAGTCTCTTAGGACCACAGGAGTATGAGTACAAGAATAGTATTATGTAGTTCTGGGGAGATGTCCAAAATTGTTGGGAAGTTTTGTCCATGCCTTTTAAGATTAACCAATTCACAGAAATGCAGATGCTTTTGAACAGAAGTGTGAGCAGCCTTAATGGTTGCTGCTCATGACAACTGCATTTCATTTTACCAACAGCGCTACTCTCTCCTGAATAACTTCATGACCTCCCCACTGTACGACACATGAGAGCTGCAACAGTGCAGCCAGACTGAATTCTCCTAACATTTTAGAGTGTAGAGAATGCATAGGCAAAAGAAGGGCAAATGGAGCCCCACCAAATCTTGCTGCAGTGAAAGAATATTGTCTGCAGGCAGGAGCTGAGAATAAATGCTGGAAGGAAACTGTTTCCTAGCTCTTGTCAAGAATGAGATGCTTAGTCAGAAGCTGTTCTGAGGAGGAGATGAGGGAGAGATTTTTTTTCTGTTTAATTTAATTTTCTGCTACTCTAGCCTGGGTTCTGTCACTGCCTGCTAGGTGGCCTGTCCATATACTGTCATTTGTAATATGTTTTGGCATGCTTTTCTCAATTGGTTTGTTTTCCTAAAATTCAGGCTATGTTTTAAAGATTTTTGTCGTTACGAGTAGTGTCATATTCCCACAGCAAAATATTGTTGCTAGTCTCATAGTGGTAAGGAAAAAAAAAAAAGTAAAATCAGTGGCCTGTTACTTTTCCTGCATTCCTGTTTGGCTATGGTACAAGCAGTATCCAAAGAATCCAAGATCATCTTCCAAGAATGAAAGAGGGGAAACAAAAAGATTGAATTTTTAATGTTAATCTAATATTTGGAATACTTTCCTTGAAACAACTGAGAATAGAAACTGAAGTTGCTTTTAAAAATAAGATTCTGTCAAACTGCTAAGCTAGATAGCCAAATATATTATCATAGAATCATAGAATTGTTCAGGTTGGAAAAGACCTTCCACAATTAGCCTAACACAATCAAGTCCACTACTAATTTACTCAGCACCACATCTACATGGCTTTTATATACCTTCAGGGATGGTGACTGAACTGCTTGTCTGAGTAGACATTCCAATTCTTGATAATCTCTTTAGTGAAGGAATTTTTCCCAATATCCAGTCTAAACCTTCCAGGCTGTAACTTCTCTTGTTCTAGCACTTCTTACTTGAGAGAAGAGTTCAACACTCACCTCATAACAATCTCCTTTCAGGCTCCCATTAGCATCCTTTTCACCAGACTAAACAACACCAGTTCCCTCAGCCTCAGAAAATGTGTGCTCTAGAACCTTCACCCACTTCATTGCTCTTTTCCAGACATGCTCCAGGACCTCAGTGTCTTTCTTGTACTCAGAGGCCCAAAACTGAACGCAGTATTTTAGGTGTGGCTTCCACAGTGCTGAGTACAGGGGGACAATCACTTCCCTGCTCCTGTTGGTTACACTATTTCTGGTCCAAGCGTGGATACTGTTTCCCTTCTTGTCCACCTGGGCACACTGCTGGCTCATATTCAGCCAAGTGTTGACCAATTTATAAGCAACACAGAAACTTCACACACACCCCCTGCATGGATCCAGGGGCACCAGTCTGTTTACCTCCTCCTCTACTCCCTCCCTCCTTTCCATTGCCTCACCCAGTTGTCAAAACAATGATGCCCCAGCAAGGCCATGGAAGAGAGAGGGAGAAGTTGCAAGCAGAAGCAACAGAAGAAAAGAAAGAACTGTTTATGCCACTACTCTATATCCCATTGACAAGCCAATGAATCATATAGACCTTATAATTATTTTTCTTTTGTATCCAATGGTAATTTATTTTCAGTCTTTGCAGTCAGGATCTAGGCTAAAGTTCCCCCTTCCAACTGTAACACTCTCTGAATTCAGAGTTGGCTGAATTAATGTAGCAATATGCAATCAGATAGTACTCCACAGTTTAGGGAGCTCAGGAGCATATCTTTTCTGACTTTAAGTGAACAGTAAATTATTTCCAGTACTGGCTCCAGATGTTTCCATGGGTAGCAGTGTAGAAATGTGTATTTGTTTGATCAGTTAAGCTATTGATCACTGACCTGTACTACATGACTTTTCATCAAATATGAAAGTAAAGTGGACCTTAGCATCTTTGCAACGGTAGTCAGACATCCACGCATCTACAGCTAAACAGAAATAACTTTATCCAGAAGGCAAACTTTTCAGTTGTTGGATGTGGTAGAGGTCAGAGAGGGGGGTATTTTTTTTACTGTGGTATATTGCTGCTATAAGGTCTTTTTTCTTTTGAGACTCCAATTGCACACCCATGGTTATACTACTCATTTGGTTCTGGAGTATTTTAACAAACTTACTGATTCTAAGGGTGTAACAGGGAAACAACAAAAAAAAAGATGTTAGGAGGGACTTCTAGAGCCATCAAAATGAAGTAAAAAGTTATAAAATTGGAATTTCATACTTTGTTCAAGGATTGATAGGTATCAGTTTTGCTGCTGGTTGATATCTGCTTTGCTGTCTTACCTCGACAAGCGTTCCTACAGTATGGACCATATTCTGCTGCAGATGAGTTACTTGGCATTTATAAAGAGAGAGAGCTGTGAAGATTTGAATATTGTTTCTAACTTGGAAAGGGTAACTGATGGACTCACAATAGAATGGAACTTGTTTTCACATTTATGTTTTGAATACTTTGGAGTGCCTTGCAGTAATGAGCTAGGTACTGATAATGGAATACGAATAAACAAAGCTGCTTGCATGTGGTATGGCAAATTAGACATCAATTATGTGGCCAAAGCAGCACTGAAGGACATAGCAAACTGGGAATTAAGCTGTAGTGTTAATTGATTATGAAATCATTTGATAGCCTTTGGGTGTTGTTGGGTTTTGTTGGGTTTTTTTAATGATTCTGAGAGTGCATCATAAACTTGAAATCCATTATAGAAGAAGTACAACATTGTGTAAGGGTAAGCTTAGTAGTGGGACAATCTCTGACAACAGTGAAAAACTTTGTTTTTGCAGCCATTTAGCTTAGAGTAATTAGAGGATTGTGCATCTTCATTTCAGCTGTTGGTATAACAAATAGCAAACGTGCTCTTTGACTTCTTTTTGACTTCTTTTTTTCTTTTGTCTTGTTTGACTTCTTTAAATTAGAGGCAAGTGTGAAGAGTGCTTCTACTTGAAAAGGCAGGTTGTTACAGCATTAGCTGATTTCATGCTGTCCACTACCTGTGCAAGGTGACAGGTCCCAGTTTGTTTCTTTTAATTTGAAGAACACTGTAGTTTTGTTCTGGTTTTATACCCCTCACAAGGTTTTTACCCTTGGTCTCTCTGTAAGAGCACCAGATGGCAAGGTGGGCTGCTGACAACCTACTGTACCTTTAGGTGCTTTAAAATCTGCACTTAGGCCAAATTTGGTGCCTGTCTCACCAGACTGCCCACTCCCTTTTTGTACTATATTTTGATGAGTCTCTCTTTGTCCTCCTCCACAGTTCAGCCTCCTAAACTAGCTTCACCTTTTTCATTTTGGAGTTAGAGCAATTGACATAAATTCATAACACTTAGGTTCTAAGTGGTTTATAACCTTCTAACAGCTTTCTCTGTTGCTGCTCTTAGTGCAGTGATCCTGCCTTTTGTAAAGAGAAGGTCTAGGCAGTTTGGCAGCCGTACTCATTTTAACTGCCTTGGACACAATCGCTTTTTGCTGCTTCCCACTTTCTTCTTCTAAGGGCAGGGGACCCATGTCTATAGAAAAGCCAAAATGTAAAGATAAAGGGAAGATGAAACAGTGAAACAGAATAGTGTGAAGTACAAAAAGTGTAAAGGGGCACACTATGAATCCGTGGTGCAGGTTGGGGAAGACATAGGTGTATTATGTGACCTTTCAGGGTAGCTGCATAGTTGTGCTCTGTGTAGTCAGAATTTTGCTCTCTCTGGTGACCTCTGACATTCAGTTTTATTTCATTAGACACTAGCAATAACCTCCATTTTGCTGTGATGTATCAAGATGCTTTAAGTTCTGCTCAGACAGCTGCTGGGGATTGGTAGAAAGGATCTTGTTTTAATGACTAACTTGAAGAAAATAAAGAAAGAAACCTCAAAAATAAACAAAGAAAGAAACAAAGATACAAACCCCACCAAAAAACCCACCCTGCCACCAGAGACTTTTCCCCCATAATTTTACTGAATTATGTTGCTTTTGCATATGAGCTTGTACTGAGCAGTGACTCCTGGCTATGGGATGCGACAGAAGGCAGTTGAGCCAGTTTGACATTATTTGGTTGTTAGTGCATATAAACAGTGCCACTTATACATAGGTACCATACATATCTTTAATGGCATTTAATTGAGATTAAAGAAGCTGTTGGAGTGGATGCCTGAATGCATATTAGGAATATTACTTAAAACCATGAGCCTTGCTATGATAAACCATAACAAGTCTGAAAGACTCATAATGGCTTATCATGTCAATAAAATGCACTCAAAAATCCCCAAGTGATTAGAAGGAGCCATTTCAGTCTATTATATCAACTGTTATATGCTGAGAGCAAGAGAGATTTATTTTTCTTTTCCATCTTCTGCCTTAAAAAAAAAAAAAATAGAGGAAATGAAATAATAATAAGCTATGTTCAAATAGAATCAAGGTACTAAAATAAACCCACAGAAGGAGATTTACAAATTAAGGAAGGGAGTGAAAAGTTCTCTCCAAGCAAAGAATACTCTCATGTTACACTTGGTCTCTCACTCCTGAGTCTTGTGGGATGGTTAAAGGGTGGAGTGTGCTTCCACCAAGGCTGTTCCTGTTGGATTGTCAAGAGTGTGAATTTAACATTTTGTGTCAAGAAATCAGAATCATGTTAGCCCTTATACCAGTCATGACATCCAGCACTTACACAGAGGGAAAACTGAATTGCCTTTACTACCCTATGTGATAGTGAATGTTCAGCAAAGAATATGTCAGAAGAGTATGGTGATGTTTTCCTGTCCCAGTGCTTTTCCTGACTAATTTTTCTAATTACCTTCTTCAAGAGACAGACAAAGGGCAAGGAAGTAGCATCCAAACTGTTAGGGACATCAGGCATCTTGATATTTGTTGGCATCACACAAACAGAGCTTCAGTCATGGAGAGCTGCTTTAAAGTGGCTCTTTGATGGTACATTTCTATACTGGAGACAGTGTATTTTCCTATGTGTGACTCTGCCTGTTGTCCATTTGCTTTTTGTCACTTTGAATGGCCTATGAGGCTTATGCAGGTCCACCAAGCTCTGAGAGAAGGCAGGAAGGACTCCTGCAAGAAGTGTGTTTTGGTGGAAATGAGGGAGGAACTAATTTTAGCCAGGGGAAAACCTGGTTTGTTAATTTACACACTGGAGTCACACACACACACAAAAAAAAAATAAAAAGGAATTGTTTTCTGCTATTAATAAATAAAGTTATTAAGTTTTATTGCTGCAAGGAAAGGTAACTCATCCAAAATGTGGACTTTACTCTTTCCCCATAAATAATTTAACTATACTGGCTTCTCATATTTTTGGTTTTCTTGCTGCCACCAAAATTCATGCAGGGGTGAGGAGCCACTGTAGGTCCCTTATATTGCTTATTCATGGGCTCTGAACTGGATTATGTAGCCATTCTGTAGCATTTCAAACAGACCTGATCTGGCTCTCTGGGGCCAGCTTTGCAGACGGGTCCAGTACAGTCTTAAAATAGCCCCTGGGGGCAGATTGCTGGTAAAATTCATGTCAAGGATCCCCAAGCTTCTGCAGTAGTTAGAGGGAGAGATGTGGGCTGCTGAGTGGCTCAGTGTCCTGCTCTCAGCTGGCAAGCTTAACCTCCACGTTGCCCACGTTTCAGCTGTTTAATGTCTGAATAGATGGAGAGCATTCAGTGAAAGTGATTTTTTTTCCCCTCACAACAATATCCCTGCTGTCTCACTTGAGTTATTATGTCCTGCATTTAAAGCAATCCTTCCAGATAGCCCCGCTTCATCTTCTCAAGGCCCGAGTCATGCCTACTCTTGCTAGTATAGAATTAATTTGTTAATTCCTGTGCCCTGTTCACGCACTCAGGGTTCCCCTGGGTTGGACGTGCTGGGGGGGAGGCTGCAGCTTTTGGGGCGTTCTTCAGCGCCGCTGCTGGCAGACAGGCAGAAGAAAGAAAATAAACAGATTCAGGAGGTGGGGTAAAATGAGCTGGTAGAAGGCAAGGGAGGGAAGCAGTGGCAAGTAAACACAGCTGAGCAAGAGAAAAAGATATTTATGTATGCTTATTTAAGGTTTGCAGTAGGGATAAATGCAAGTCTGTCAGGATGGTTTCTCTCCTCACAGTGCTGTGAACCCTTTGTCTATTTATGTGCTGTTACATGTGAGTAAGAAATCTGGCATTATGTAATTTTCTTTATGACTAGAATGCATACAGTGAAATTTGACAGAGGTAAATTTAACTGGTGCATGAGAGCCTCAGTTTGAGACTCAGCTGAAATAACAAGCCATGCGTTCATGTACATACACGTACACATATGTACGTGCGTGTGTGCATGCTGTCCTGCTACCCAAGAGAGGATGATGCTAATTGGTTGACCACTTGGCAGAAACAACAATTTAAGATTCACTTAAAAACATACACTGAATTAAAAAGGAGATGGTGCCCTAAAAAACAACCAGAGATCTCGTATGAGTGCCATCTGAAATGATCAGAGCTGGAGAAGCCAGGGACATCGAAACACAGCCTCAGCGCCACTAGCAGACGACTGACTGCACATTCTGGAGCAATATTCCAGGATTCATTTTTCATTTCTTCTGATATGCTGTTTGGCAGGAAAGACATATAATTGGACAGAGTGATCAATAAAAGAACAAATAAAGAACAAATGCTAAGAATATTCAAGATAAGGCTTTTGCTTGAAAATCACGGACGGCTTTATTCCGCAGAAATCTCTGAACAGAACAGTTTTCAGTCTATTCTGTTCATTTACAGCAATATTTATTTGACAGGCTTAAGTTTCATGCAGGCAGAAGGAGACAAACAGTATTAAAAACCTCCTACAGATACTGAGATGCAGAAGAAAAGCAGCTGAGAAAATAGGTTGGAAACAAAAGCAAACCAGCAAGATAAACCTGCACAAATGTGACACACATAAGAGCGCAGTTTGGAGTTTTAGTTTCAAAACATGTTGAGCTAGGACTGTAAAGGTAACTATGAACATTTAAAACATGTATAAGCATGGCTAAATTACATCTGTCCAAATGATGTTACAAGTTCCTTGACAGTACAGAGAGAGACATTGAGACTATTTTGCCGTTTGAAATACCTTGGCTTTGTGTCCCTTTGGAGCAGCGTTACAAGGAACAGAAAAATGAGAAGGGCACGTTTACAAATATTTGTGAATTGCTAAAATACAGCTACAGCCTTTTAAGACAGCCTGCTTAAATACATTATCTACATTCAAGTCTGCTTAAATACATCATCGACATTCATCATGTATGCCTCCTTCTATGTGTTATACGGTTTATCTAGCACGTAGTCCTATCTTACTGCATCTGTAGAAATAATCATGACACGGTGTTACATAGATGCTTTCCTCCATGAAATTGTTTGGGTTTTTTTTAATAGATGGTTTGTTTTATTTCTTGAAGAGCAATACTCATGCATTGGTGTTAGTATCAGTAAATTAGTGTATGCTTTTTGTGTTTTGTTTTGCGCTTTGAACTAAAGCCAGGCTGAGCTGGAATAAGTTTGTATGTGAAAGCTTGTTGCATACTAATGAGAAGAAAAAATCATCCTGGTCATACTGAATAAATTCTGTAGATAGATAGTATGAAGGATTTTCAGCAATCCATATTGTCCTTGGACTTGGCTGTTGCATTGTACTTTAAATGGAATTGATTGTGTGGTTGTAATGAAAGTAACAGATTGATTTCTATACAGAGTTACACGGAGTAAATAGAAAAATGTTCTTGTCTTGACCTGCATTCATAAACTAAAAATCACTGGCTTCTGACCTAATCCTTAATTAAAAAAATGTAAATGCAATATTGGAAATCAGGAGGTTTCTTTAATTCTGAGAAAATTTACTGTCCGTTCAGTTTTGTCGGCCGGCTTCCTTGGATTTTAATTGGTTTTATTTAGGAATTCCAATAACTGTATTGCATTTTGTCATTGAGGAACTTGCGCTTTTTACAGTGTGCATCTTTGGGGAAAATATATTTAGCAAGTTTTTTGTGGGATGTTTTTTGGTGTTTTGGATTTGTTTGTTTGTTTTCTTCTTATTAGGGGAAAATATATTTAGCAACTTTTTTGTGGTTTTTTTTTGTGTTTTGGATTTGTTTGTTTGTTTGTTTGTTTGTTTTCTTCTTATTATTATTCCTTGTCTCTTGACTACATAGCATTTTCCTACATAGCTGGGATTTTGGGGTTTTCAGTACCTTTACTGTAAAACATTGTCAGCACAGTATCTATGTTAGTGTATGATCCATGCCTTTTTGGGTTGCTACTGCACCCTTTCATAGATTTTCTAAAAGACAGTGTTGCCTGAACTGAATATGCAGATTAATACCTTTATGTTGTAATAAAAAGAGGAAAGCTGATGACAGAAATAAGGTGTAGCATTCTTTCTATCTGAACAAGCCCCAGTGAATGTTTATATTATTGCAACTATTATCTCAGTAAAAAGTCATAGAAATATTTATGAGCAACATTTATAACTCTGCTTTTCACGCATACGATCGTGGTTCAGGCCCTGGTGAAATGAACAATCCAGCTGGTAAATTCTCGCACTGATCTGTACACTAGGACTACAGTAAGCAAGATCAGAGTTACTGCATTCATCAGTTTCTTGGTGAATTTTGTGACTCCGTTTTTGGTGCTTAGATTTAATTTCTTGCTAAAGTAAAACAGCACATTGTAATGATGCACAAACAAGAAGAGCAAAACAATAGAAAGCCTAATGCACCGACAGCCACCGCTACTCCATTGTAGCTTCCAAAGGCACTCTATTCTTCCCAGCCCACTTGATATCCTGCAGGTTGTGGCAGTACAATTCACAGGAAAAGCTTAGACATTGAGCTTGCACGCTTCTTGACTCCATTTTAAACCCTTTGTTCACACCGGGGTGGCATTTTTTCACACCACATGTGGCAGCTTTGACTCCTATCCAGCTTGTCGTATAGAATCAAAGTCTGTGGTTTCTTACATTCCCAGTGCTGTCTCCTGAGCTGCTGTATTCTTTGTAGCTCAAAAACTATTACAAATCTTAATTTCATTCACAATTTCTTAAAGCTTTATAGAGGATGGGATGAAACAACTGTACCTGCACCACACTAAGATTTGGTTAAAATCAAATCTGTTTTCAGGGGAGGAGAAAAAGCTTTTTCCCCCTCCTTCTTCTCTTTTAAATAAACTGGCTATTAAAAATGATGTAGTGACCTTGATATATATTCAGTCATCTGGATGTATGTTTTACAGAAAAGAACTGAAACAACATGTAATACTAATGTTTTCAGATTTGTAAGAGATATGAGTGCTCATAATCTCATTAAAACACTGCTTGTTAATCTTGAGACGAGCACTTTTCTGTTGCATGCAGGTGTGATCTGAGATGCTCTCTTTTCCCTACTTTTCCAAAGACAACATTCCTCTTCAATTTAGCTCAGAGTTTTAGATGCCGTAATGTCAGCAATAAATTCTACTTATAACTCATTTTAAAAAGAAGGAAACAAAGCAGTCTAACAATATGGATCTCCCTAAAATATACATTGTTTGAAAGTTTATTAGCAGAAGATATACGGCTTAAATGAATGTTCATTCAGTGGAGCTAAAATGTTACTTGAGTCCTTAAATACTTGAGTATATATTTCGCACTAAGAAACTTTGCGACGGATGGGAAGTGCAGTGTGACATGGCAACAATAACATCTCAATAAAAAAATGCCACAGCAATTAAAGGAACTTGTATTTTACACTTTTGGATATATATATTTTTTTTTAAGGATCAATGAAAATGTAATGGCTGTGTGCTTTGAAAGGAACATTCTCGGTTCTATATATTTATAAATCTGCCTGTTCATTGTTACTACTTCACTCAGCCGAAGATAATAGAATAATTTCTCCTTAGCACATATGCTAGCCTGTACATTGACATGCCACCCTAATAAATATTTTGACTCGAGAGCTGTTGTTTGTTGCTATTTGTCAGGTGGTTAGAACGGTCTTTTGGCTGCTGCTCCCTCTGCAAACTAAAATATTTAAATGTATGCTTTCAGTCTAGCAGTTTTCTCATTGTATTTTGATGCCTTCCCTGACTGTTCACGGTTTCTTTACGAATATAATGCTGGGGTGTGCCTAATACATACTGTTCACTCTCCAAAATCTACTCCATCGCTTATGGTCCTTATGAAATGCTTGAATTTGGTTCATCCTTGCTTTTAAGAACGGCATCAAAGCATATTATATGAGAGAGGAGTTCAGTGACACAGCCCTGTAGAAAGGCGAAATTTCAGCGTTCTTTCCGTGGTTTAGAAAATGCAATTAATTTCAATTTCACGTGCATATTTTTACGCCGTTTCCTTGCCATGCATTTGTGTAAGGTTTGTTCTTAAGTTGTTGAATTGTGTTATTAGCTGGGGTGATATATACCGGCCCTTGCATAACAGAAAGTCTGTTCTAATTCATATTTATTTATTTTTTTTTAATATTTCAGTCCAAAATCTGAAAGGTATGAACTAACCTCTAACAACACTTCATTTTCAATGAGGAACACAGTTTTGCTAGCTCTTATGGCTAAGTAGTATTTTGTGTCATTAAAAAGTACAAAAATACACGAGAGCAAACATTCAACTCACGGTTTTTTAAGGGGTTTTTGTCTGTGATATTTCAAACAAGATAAACACTCGAAAAACGCCTTTAGAATCCGTGTCTAAAAACGGTTTTATTTGGCATACTATGTTATACAGAATGTAAAGAAGCTATCTTTGAGAAGATCAATGATTACTTTATTAATACTTTCATTAAAAATGGATTTTTTTAAAAGTTGCCTTTTGCTTAAAAAAAAATAATTAACCTAAATTAACATTTCTGTAGGTAAAATAAGAGACCTTTGGCTCCTTAAGTGCCTTAGCATTTTTTTCACTTTAACTAGCCACGCATACTGACTGCAATTTTAGATGGTAAAACAAGAGTTGTTAAATGAAAAGTGAAACTGTAAAAAGACAAATCTTTTCAGAATGCAACACAGTAATTTATGCTAAGCAAGTCTTTTCTAAAGCACACTATGAGGCAACAGACATATAAAATATACATGCAAGCTTACCTATTTACTGTGAAAATATTTAAACAGTGACCCAGAAAAGCAATGTACATATGTTTAGCAGAAAGTTATTTTTACTGTCACAATTATCTACATCTAAACTTGGTATCACACAGCATTTTTAGAAATCTCAAGGATGAATTTCTCTGAATCAACACAAGTTCAGTAAGTGTATCAAAATAAGTTTACCTACTTTCACAGTGCATATTTACTGAAGAAATGGCATGATCTTATTTCATTTAAGTGTCATGAAGCAGAAATATAGAATAAGCATTTATCAATATCCATTCCAGAAGGTCTCAACTTTTATTTCTTGGCATTTCTTACTTTTCCCCATGTTTCTTCAGACCCTCTTCACGTTCACATTTCTTCTAGTTCCAGAAAAGTGGTGGTGGTGGGGGGTTTCCCAACAACACAATCCCCCAAACAATCAGCAAAAGCATAATTGGTTTACATTGCCTTTCAGCTTCTGGCCTGTCCTCATATTATTAAATCAGATCATACATACTCCCCTAAAATTCAGCTTGAAGTAATCCTCTGCTACTTAAGGCTGGATGAAAAGCGTACTCATTGTGAATTATGTTTCATCTGTCACAATAACCCTCTTTATTCTTTAGTGCACCTCCCCTTTGCCTGCGGCAATTAGAGAAAATAGGTATGCCTTGAAGTATGAGATAGTGGTATCTCAAAAAATATATATACTGATGTCAGATATAGACAACGCTGGGTAAGCAACACCCTGAAGAATATATAAGCCCTTTTTGATGCGGTCCAAATTTTACTAGAACAAGAGACAGGCATATTTTACCATGAATAGGTGGCGATGCCTGTCACTGGGTTATTGTTTTTTTTGACAGGCAGCGGTCAGAGAGTTTGCCATTCTGCTAAAAGAGGAATAAAAACTTGCTTACCGACCGATCTCAAGAAGGTATCGCTTTCCGCGGTGGCTACAGTTCTTTTTTATGCGGAGGTGTTAGAGAATCTTTTTCTTCATCACCCACCCCACACCCCCCCAACCCCAAATTCCTGGAGTTCTGTCGAACTCTTCAGCTGAACACTTCAGTTACATTTTCTCAGGGGCTTAGCATAATTTTCAGGGTTTCATACTGTAGTTTGAACATCTATCTATGTGATTTATTTTTTTTTTCATTAAATGAAATATACCTTACCAAAAAAATGGAAAAGGCTTGTGCAATATTACAGAAGAATAAAGTGAGGTTTAGAGCTTTGCATGGTATCAGGTGCTACATTCCCAAATTATTCTTCTTTGCATTTTGAGGAAAAAGTGGAGACAGGATTCTTTTAGGTTTCTAGCCAACCGGTTACAGCTTATTTTATCTATTACAACATCTAGCTTTCCTTACCCCTATTGACTTTATTCCTATTTACAACAAAAGCCCCCAAACCAAATGCTATATTTACTGGATTTGTTTTTTTTCCTTTTTTCTTTCTTTTCCTTTTTTTTTTTTTTTTTTTTTTTTTTTTTTGTAATTTACCTTGGAAGCTTTCCAAGCTCACTCTTTTTTTTTATTGTTTTTTTTTCCCTCCTGTGTTATTTTAAAAGCTTTCTGGTAGCATATGTCCAGTTGGTATCTTGTTTTGAAACCCCACATGGTTCCGGGCTCTTCATAGCGATTCAAAAATCAGCCACCCTTGCACTTTAAGAGCGCTGGTGTTCAAGTGGGAATGACTAAAAGAGAAGCACCTTTAAAAAAAAAATATTAATTAAAAAATAAATAAAAAATAAAGTGCTAAATGAAGCAGATTGCAACAAAGAGATTCTGGTTTGAGGCTGGTTTAACATTAGGACACCGATATCAAAGTACCTAAGAAAATACTATACTACAAAAACCAATAATACTTGTGAATAAAGGAAGAGAGTTTGGCCCATTGCACAGGTTTGGGCACAAAAGTGCTTGCTAAGCTATCTATTTCACACATGCAACGACAGAAGGTTCGATATTCATTCGATCGATGACTGAAAAGGCACAATGGCAAAATCGGACGGACTTCTTTTCAAATACAGATCTCCGATGTCCCCCTACAGTCTGCAGTCGCACGGCTGGTGGTGTGGCACAGACGGAGCAAGGGTTACATCAAGGCTGTTCTCTGGACCGTGCAAACAGTCTAGACCAATGACCTGCAGCATCATGCCCTTTGAAGAAGAGGCAAGTTCGGTCACAACGAAGAAAAATCAAGGCGTACCCCTTTTAACAATAGGGAGCAGCTCGTGGCTGCAAAGAGGTAAGCAGGGGTAAGCAAAAAAGGCATCTGCTTCCATGGTTACAGGCCAAGCATGGGAACCTTGCTTTTGAAAAGGGACAGTTCTCAGGCTCCCTCGCAGGCTATGTCATGCATTATAAGCAAAGGCAGGTTGAGCTGAAATCCGCAGAGTTATTTCAGAGTAAAATGATACGCGAGCACATGGCTGTTAGCAAAAAAAAAGTCACATGACTGTTTAGAAGCAGGCTTGCACTGTTTCTGAATTGAAGCTTTCATTTGGGGCATTTTCTTCCATTTTTTTTTTTTTTTCTCCTTTCTTTCTTTTTTTCTCCGCTTCTGCGGCATACTAAGAAAACTGGAAGAATGTTTATACAAAACAAACATTTGTTTGATACACAAGATTGTGGCCGTTCTCCTTCTCTAAACTGAGAAAAAAAAAGGTCAAGGGTCAATGTTTTTTTCATGACAGGGCCACAAATCCTTTTGTTAGCGTAGTTTTAGCAAATGCCATTTGAAATAAGAATTTGCTTTTCTTTCTAAGTGCGTATTAGTAGAAGTTTGACAGCGCATGAAGGTAGTGAATTTCTATCTCCCTGCCATGACATTTTGTTCCAATATTTTACCAGTTATTTTTTAGCCCTTTTCTGGCTCTACAATGCTAATTTTTGAGAGTTTTGGTCCCAGGCAAGACAATTAAAAATATAGATATAACTCAGCAGAAAGCAGTCTTACCTTCCTCAGGGGGGAAAAGAAAAGTAATATTATCTGCAAGCTATACATAGTAAAAATGTGACCAGTGGGTATAGTCCTGTGGTGTAACCATTAACCTTTGAGAATCGTTATGTTTGCACTCTGTTTCTTCTTGCTTTGTTCTTCCCTTTAGCTGCAGCATATTACATTTCTCTTGAAAAATTAAAATGCTCTGGCATAAGCGTGCCCATTTTATTAATTGTATTTATCAAATCTGGCCTCTGAAATTTTAACTGCTTGTGGTCCTTTGTAAATCTTGGTAGCTTACTGTTTTATTGGTGTTTTGCTGTGGAAACGTTTGGGTTAGGACCAGTAGCTTCTGTTATTTACTTATTACATGGTATGTTTTATCACAAGCTACAGCATTTGCATTCTTCTTATCAGTACATAATTAATTCTATTCCAACTATTCTTGTTAAAATTGGGTGGGATGAGGTGGGAGGGCAGTATCTGGTGAACTGTTGAACAGCGTGTGAAGTTTCGGGAACACTAATATTTACTCTGGTCATTTCTGTCATTATTTTTTCTGCTGCTCGGTAATAACTACAGGATCCTACGGTACCTGGTAGAATATGTGATTAATATTTATGAGTATATCAAGAGGATTACTTTCTCAGGGTGTATTCTGAAGTCCTGATGGTCCGTTGGACAGTTTGATTTAACTTTAGAGTGGGGCTGCATATTTGAAATGAAAATACCAACTAACCTAAACCAACTGCGAGTTGCCTCTGAATAGGGACAAGCTTTTTGGAAAAAGGTCTTTGGCCTGCCCTGCACAATTATCAGCAAAAATTAGCCAAGAAAATGACAAGAAATGCATAGGAGATCATAAATATACAATATAAGCAATTAAATATTAATAGCAAAAGTAGGAAGCTCGTTATCTTAAAATGGTTATGATCGTTGAATTAGTTGGATTAATTCTGGATGATTTATATCCTGAATATTAATTCTGTTTTCAGAGAGTCTTTGACATGACTGAAAACTGTACCTTTTCTCCAGAAGGTCTATTAGGTAGTCCCATTAGCTTAAGAGAAAAATCTGCTTGTCTTTTGTGTAGGCTGTATAAGTGTAATAGGACATTTTGATGTCTTTGCTGAACTAAAAATGCATGTTAATGTTGACAAACATGTACATATACTGACTGCAGCTGAGAAATTCATTCACTGTGTGGAAGTATTGTGCCTTAAGCTTTATTTAAGCTATGTGAGATTCTCTTAATTTCTGTTTGTTACCTTCAACAATGAATTAAAAAATGGAATATTCAGTCTTGCATGTATGGCACGAAGAGTTCAAAAGCCAGTGCTGTTATATTTGGTATCCAAATGCTGCTTGAAATTCAGCAATGAAATGGCAGCCATCACTTATTCTTACACTAATAGCATGTTATAAAAGAGGAGAGGAAGAGAGAGAGAGAGATTTGCTCTTGGAAGGATGATTTTTAAAATAAAAAGCATCCCTCTTGTTAATTTTTCATGTAATTGATGAGAAAGTCATCTCTAGATTCACAGTAGTCTGCACAGTGCACATGGGGGGAGGATCTGATCTTAATTATACTCATGATCATTTCTTGAAATAATTAGCCTTCTCCTCTAAGGAACTGAGGATAGAGCATTGCAATGAAAGTTGTATAAGACTCGGTGTTGAAGGAAGAAGGTGCACTTCTGTTAGAAATGAAAATATGATTGTGAAATCATTACACTTTTGGGGTATTTTTCATGGATTCTACCATGCATTGATGTGTTGCCACAAAGTACATACACTCCTGGCTCTCTTCTGCTGTTGGCACTGAAGTTCTGAAAAAAACATTGACTTATACTGGGCTGTTGCTTGACTGACATGCCAACTTTGCACCTAGTTAGTTCAAACTAAAGTGCAAGGTGGTCAGCTGGCGTTATTTTATTCTGTTAAAGCTAGTGAATGCTGTTTGATGCTTCTCTTTACTTTGTCCCTTTAAGCCATTCATTTGGAGGAAGGAGCAAATCATCTAAACATCTAATTCCCCCTCTGGCATAGCAGGGCTTTAAGGGCATCAAGAAGCAATACTATCTTCTAACCTCCATTGTGATATAGAAGCCAGTCCAGCTTCTCTGGACAAAGGGATTGTATCTCTGTATCTGAGAACTTCTTTCTGAGGACTATTTTTTACACTAGACATGCCTTCTGGATGTTGTGAAGTTTTGTCACTTGCATAGCAATGATTATCAGACACAATTGCAATTCATACTCCTATTTCCTTCAAAACTTTTTTGTTTGTTTGTTTGTTTTGGTTATTTTGGTTTTTGGGTTTTTTTTGGGTAGGAGGAGCAGACAAAGATTCAGCACAGTATGCTGTAGACAACATTCACTGTTTCATTGGTTTATTTTAGAGGAATTTTAGACCTGATTGCTCACTTGAATTAAAGGAGATTCCAATCCTACCAGAATGGTTTATCTAACCCTTTCTTCCCTTCAGTTTTCCTTCCCTAATGAAATACAAAGAATTACAGAAATCTGTTAAGATAATTGAACCAATGTGGAACATCTAGCCTACAAAACCTTCAACAATCAAGATTTTACAACAGAGTTAATGATTTCACCAAAAGTCTCTTAATTTGAGTCATCCAGATAAGCCTCTCTGAAAAAAAATGTGTCAGCTCTATCATAATATACTGAACCAAAACAAAGCAAATACCCTGAAGAGCCCATGACCTTCTTGCTCAGTGAAGATAAGGGTTCTGCAGTTTGGTACTGTCTTTAAGCAATTTCTACTCTGACACTTTATTATGCTGTGCAACAATGTTGTAAGTCATCAGTTCAAGGACAGGAGTTTATCATGTTGCACATCCTGATAATCTACTGGATAAAGTAAAATCAGCAAGAAAACAGAACAGAGCCTAGGTTTTAATCTGGTGATAGAAGAGGAATTATCTGACATTTGAATGAAAAGTTACCTTTTTAATTCAAGGTTTCTAAATGTGCTGCTAGCTTTAATCCCCACCAAATGTCCTCTGGCTTGCCTCTCCAGCATTGTCCTTTACTCCATTTCCTCATCCTTTACTCCATTTCCTTAATGACAGAGAATATTCAAGTCTAACTGTGGACTTTCTAAGAACAAGCATTTGGAGAAGCTCATTTAGTGGGTGAAGGAAAGGCTGTGGATGTTGTTTATCTGGACTTTGTAAAGACTTTGACACTGTTTTCCACAGCATCCTCCTGGAGAAACTGGCTGCTCATGGCTTGGAGGAGTGGATGATCTGCTGGGTTAAGAACTGGCTGGATAGCTGGCTCAGGGAGTGGTGGTAAATGGAGTTAAATCCAATTGTGGTGTTTCCCAGGGCTCAGTTTTGGGGCCAGTTCTCTTTAACAATGATCTGGATGAGGGAATTGAGTGCACTCCAAGTAAATTTGCAGATAACACTAAATTGGGTGGGACTGTTAATCTGATTGATGGTAGAAAGGCTTTGTGAAAAGATCTGGACAGATTGGATTGATGGATCGAGGTCAGTTGTATGACTTTTAACAAATCCAAGTGCCAGGTCCTTCCCTTGGGACAACCACAGGCAATGCTATAGGCTTGGGGCAAAGTGGCTGGAACATTACCTGGCAGAAAAGGACCTGGGGGTGTTGGTTGACATCTGTCTGAATATGAGCCAGCAGTATGCTCAAGTGGCCAAGAAGTCCTGGCCTTTATCAGTAATATTGCAGCTAGCAGGAGTAAGAAAGTGATCATGTCCCCAGACTTGGCACTGGTGAGCCTGCACCTTGAGTACTCTGTTCAGTTTTGAGCCTGTTGCTACAAGGAGGACATTGAATTGCTGTAGCACATCCATAGGAGGGCTAGAAAGATGGTGAAGGGTCTAGAGAACAACTCTTGTGAGGAAGAGCTGAAGGAACTGGAATTGTTTAGTCTGGAGAAGAGGAGACTAAGGGGAGACCTCATTGCA
Organism: Melanerpes formicivorus; assembly: GCF_026170545.1. NCBI lineage: Eukaryota > Metazoa > Chordata > Aves > Piciformes > Picidae > Melanerpes > Melanerpes formicivorus. The sequence goes on from NW_027142363.1 coordinate 6,142,638, forward strand.
CTCTACAGCTATCTGAAAGGAGGTTGTAGTGAAATGGAGGTTGGTCTCTTCTCTCTAGTATTAGGTGATAGGATGAGAAGAAATGGTCTGAAATTGTGCCTGGGGGGGTTAGATTGGCTATTTACAGAAAGAGTGGTCAGGCATTAAAACAGGTTGCCTGGGGAATTGGTGGAGTCACTGTCCCTGGAGGTGTCCTAGAAATGTGTGGACATGGCACTTTGGGATGTGGTTTAATGACCGTGGTGGTGTTAGATTGATGGTTGGACTTTTGATGATCTTAGAGGTCTTCTTCAACCAAAACTTTTCTGTGATTCAATGATGTAACAAATAATCATCAACACTTGAAACTATATGGTTGGGAATATGGCAATGTATGAAAATGTCCAGACTTTTCCTCTAAAAAACCAAAGTACCTGACAGATGAGTTAACTAAGTAAGGTTTTATTTTTTCTCTTGGTGCTGTAGGTGGATTTGTTTTCTATATACTCCTGAGAATGATTAACTACATCAGCTTCAATTTAATTCTCTCTGGCTCTTGAATATTCTTCTTTGTCTAAAATCACCACAAAAAGCCTTAAAAAGTTCACTTAAATGATTTTTTCTTATTCTTGTGTCCTTCCAAATACTTTTTATATGAATAACAGATGAATATATTTATATGAATAAGGATGAACTCAGAGGCAAATTACCAGTTTTCTCACTCAGTGGCATTGGTGTTCTATCATTGTAATGGAAGTAAATCTGATTCCAGGAGCATCTGAAGTATATGAAGTTCATTTCAGTGTTGCCATTTTTTGAGCCCCTGATATTGCAGAGAAGATCCTTTAAAACTGTTTACAGAAAAGGAAGCTTTAGCATTATTGGTATTTCTTGTAGCTTTTGAACCTGCAGAGCAACAGTAATAGCAGCTTTGTTCCTGTGTAGACCCTGACAAATTTAAGATCAAATTTCAGATCTGTGATATGATTCCATGGCAAACATATTTTGTCAAAGAAACAGTCATGCCAAACAGTTATAGAATCATAGAATAGTTTGGGTTGGAAGGGACCTTTGTAAAACTCATCTAGACCAGCCCCCCTGCCATAGACATGGATGTCTTCCAGTAGATCAAGTTGCTCAAAGCCCATCCAACCTGGCCTTGAACACTTCCAGGGAGGGGGAATCCACAACTTCTCTGGGTAAGCTGTTCCAGTATTTCACCACCCTCAGTGTAAAACATTCTTCCTTACATCTAATCTAAATCTAGCCCCTTTCAGTTTAAAACCATTACGTCACAACAGGCCCTGTTAAATAGTCTCTCTCCATCTTCTTACAACGATGAGGAGAGGCTGAGGGAGCTGGGGTTGCTCAGCCTGGAGAAGAGGAGACTCAGGGGTGACCTTACTGCTCTCTACAACTACCTGAAGGGAGGTTGTAGACAGGCAGAGGTTGGTATCTTCTCCCAGGCAACCAGCACCAGAACAAGAGGACACAGTCTCAGGCTGCACCAGGGGAGGTTCAGGTTGGATATTAGGAAGAAGTTCTATACAGAAAGAGTGATTGCCCATTGGAATGTGCTGCCCAGGGAAGTGGTGGAGTCGCCGTCATTGGAGGTGTTCAGAAGGAGACTTGATGGGGTGCTTGGTGCCATGGTTTAGTTGTTTGGGTGGGTTGGATTGGTTGATGGGTTGGACACGATGATCTTGAAGGTCTCTTCCAACCTGGTTTGGTTTATTCTAAATAAAGGTTTATTCTAAATAAATCCTTTCAAGTATCAAAAGGTCAAAATAAGATCTCACTGGGAGTCTTCTCCAGGCTGAAGAGCCCAACTCACTCAGCTTGTCTTACTGGGCAGGCTCCTGATCATGTCCATGGGCTTCTTCTGGACCCACTGGAGCAGATAAAAACATCTGTCTACTGTTGAGGTCCTCAGAGCTGGGATGCAGTATTCTAGGTGAGGTCTTATGAGAATGGAGTGGAAGGAAAGAGTCACATTCCTTGAGCTGCTGGCCACGCTTCTTTTTGTGCAGCCCAGGGTGTGATTTGCTTTCTGGCCTACATCATGCATTCTCTTAGTGTAGAAAAAAAGTTTTTCTAAAAACTATTTGCTTTTGTCTTTCTAATATTTTCAGAAGTGAGTCACAGAAATCCTTCTTATGCAAAGCACACCACATTCTCACCATTTGCCTTCTCTTCAATGCTATGTAATGATTTTACAGGGGAAAAAAAAAACCCGAACCACCACAACAGGACTTACTTGGGACCAAAGTGTGCCTTAGCTACTGTTGGTCTTGATTTTAAAATATTGTGCTGTCTGGGAACTGACTGATTTTTTTTTTCCCTTATTTCACTTCTTCCAAAGAGATGATCATGATAGAAGCAGTTTTCAGGCTAAATATTAGCTATTTTATATACAGGTATGCTTTCAGTGGAATTATTATGTGCAGTTTCAGAAACAAAGAGGGAAATTTTAGCTGTTTTTGTATCTGTTGAAGAGCTCTGGAAGTTTTACATTACATATCACACAGAATCACAGAATCACCAAGGTTGGAAGAGACCTCAAAGATCATCAAGCTCAACCTGTTACCACAGACCACATGACTAAACCATGGTACCAAGTGCCATGTCCAATCCCCTCTTGAACACCTCCAGGGATGGTGACTCCACCACCTCCCTGGGCAGCCCATTCCAATGGCTAATGACTCTCTCAGTGTAGAACTTTTTCCTCATCTCAAGCCTAAACTTCCTCTGGTGTAGCTTGAGTCTGTGTCCTTTTGTTCTGGTGCTGGTTGCCTGGGAGAAGAGACCAACCCCCTCCTGGCTACAATCACCCTTCAGGTAGTTGTAGAGAGCAATGAGGTCACCCCTGAGCTTCCTCTTCTCTAGGCTAAACACTCCCAGCTCCCTCAGCCTCTCCTCACAGGGCTTGTGCTTGAGGCCTCTCCCCAGCCTACATAACAATGAATTCTAAAAAATCTTGGCATACTTATATGGTTGTGAGTAAAGGACCTTGCAAAGTAGGGCAAGCATGAAAAGTTTGCACTTAGCAGTATGTGAAAGAATACATAGCAGCATGCAAAATGAGAACAGTCATTTCAGAAAAGAGACACTTTGAAAATGTCAGCATATATGCTTAACAAATGCCATTGTCAAGGACATGCTGATGAGAGCTCTGGCCTGAGAAAATAAGATTTTCATAGAGAATGCAAAGTCCCATGGTTTTTGTTATATAAGGGGCATGATGAATGATAGTTGGGACATTGAAGAAATATCTGGAAAAATCTTTCATATTTCTGTGGAAAGCCTTGCCTTTGAAACTGCTGTTGCTGAGATGTGCCTGAATAAGTGCTGGGGGAGAATCTTTAATAGCATTTCTTCACTCACTGGTTCTGGCCAGGTGATCTCGCTGCTAGGCTACAGTATGTAACACCGTTAAACAAATATATTTTACCCACAATTTTAAACAGATATCTCTTCTCCACAATTTCATTTCAGTTTCCTCAAGGTGATGATCAAGCCTATCTCTTTTGCATTCATGAAAGAAGATAATTGAAGAAGTCTTCTTCTAGCCAGACTTATGGTCCATCTGTCCTAGGGCTTATTGTATTACAGTGGCAATAGGACATGCAATTTAGGGAGCCACTTTGCCACCCTGGCCACTTTCCTTTCAGTGATCTATTGCCCTTGTACGCTCTTGACATTCATAATTTTTCTATTTGTGATATTAGAGGGGACATCCATATCTGTACCCTTCAGTATCTGTCACGGACCTCTGGTCCATGAGTTTGTCCTTGAGCCTGCATTATCTGGAAATTAGTTGTTTTGGTATTGCGGTTCAGGGAATGAAGTTGTTAGATGCCTGCATTTCAAGGATTATCCAGAGTTTTGGTTTCTGAGCACTAAGTAAGGTGAAGACCTGAAACTCTTCATCCTGGAAAAGAGAAAACTGAGAAGGGATCTTAAAAAGGTGGGAGATCATTAGGAGGAGGCTGGGCTTTTTTCAGAGTTGCCCAAGGGGAAATGGGTACATGCTGGAACACAGGATGTTTCACTTGAGCTTAAGAAGAAACTTCTTTGCTTTGTGGGTGATGGAGCACTGCAACAGGCTGCCCAGAGAGGTGGTGTAGTCTCCTTCTCCAGTGACTTTCAACACCTACCTGGATGCATTCCACTTAAACCTTTTCTAGGTGTACCTATGTTACCAGGAGGTAGGGTTAGATGATCTCCAGAGGTAATTTCCAATCTCTACCACTCTGTGATTCTCTGATAATGACTTCTGCTATAGTAAATAGACTCAATTTATAATTGGTCATATTTGTATGTTCACTAATAGAATAATAGAATAATAATAGAATAAACCAGGTTGGAAGAGACCTTCAAGATCATCGTGTCCAACCCATCAACCAATCCAACCCACCTAAACAACTAACCCATGGCACCAAGCACCCCATCAAGTCTCCTCCCGAACACTTCCAGTGATGGTGACTCCACCACCTCCCCGGGCAGCCCATTCCAATGGGCAATCACTCTCTGTATAGAACTTCTTCGTGACATCCAGCCTAAACCTCCCCGGTGCAGTTTGAGACTGTGTCCTCTTGTTCTGGTACAGGCTGCCTGGGAAAAGAGACCAAGATCCACCTGTCTACAATCTACTAATCCTAATTAATCCTCCAAATAAACTGCAATATGTATTTAGCTTGGGATTGACAGTGATTTGGATCAAAACTCTCCCCAGTTATTCTGTGTCATAAAGAATTTTGTCCAAACACTTATGCCACATGAAAGATTTTTTCAAATGCTTGTATGTTAGCAGGAGTGGTCAGATGTGAAGAAAACCTTCATGAGTATGCATTGGCCACAACCAAAAATCCTGAGCTATTCAGTCCAGACTGTTACTTGCTGCAAAACCTCTGGGATAAAATGTTATCTGTACTAGCACTTCCCTCACAAAGTAAAGGAACACTGATATAGTGGTAACACGTTTTCCATTGTTATAACTCATATTTGGAGATTTTAAGATTAAGTTGTTAAGATTCAGCACTAGTCAATTTTTAAACATTAATCCACTGTGAGACCATACAGTGTGGTGGCTGCATTGATTTGTCTGTGGAGGTGAGGAAGAGTATTGACTTCCTTATGTTTTCAATTTGTTCTTTGTGAAGCAAAATACAGTGCTTAGTCCATTGGAGATGCCGATGATAGAAATACGTGTTTGACATGTTTGCTTGATTTTAATGTGGGGTTTTTTTCTCATAATATTCAAATGTTTCAAGCTTTTTGCTTAGAAGATGTATTTAAGGTGCTTTGATAGAGATGGATTGCCAAAAAAGCATCTTTCTTACTTCCCCCCAATTCTATTTGGCTTTATTTATCACGGATTGATTTTTAGCATCATATTTTCACTTCAGAATGTTGCAGCCATCTGATTTCCTAAAATACTTGCTGCTGTTTCTCATATTCTAGTCTAGAACACAATTTTTCAAACTGTAATCCTCCTAAATTAATATAGAAGCACTTGAGTTTTGAGGGGCAATCGTGGTATCTCGTTAGTGTGGGTTTTAAAGGTTTTAAAGGAAGATCCATTTTCAATGTGCAAAACAAAACTAGTATAGAATAGAATAGAATAGAATAGAATAGAATAGAATAGAATAGAATAGAATAGAATAGACCAGGTTGGAAGAGACCTTCAAGATCATCGTGTCCAACCTATCATCCAACACCACCTAATCAACTAACCCATGCAACCAAGCACCCTGTCAAGTCTCCTCCTGAACACCTCCAGTGATGGCGACTCCACCACCTTAGAGTGGCACTTGGATGTCAGTGTGGAATAATCCAGAGAAAGCTTCATGACTCAGAGACTGTGAGGAATAGAAACAGGATGGAAGTCTGAAAACATAGTTACATTTGTTGTTAGGATATTTTTTTTTTTTCTATTATCTGATGTTTTGTGATTATTAAATGGGAAATGAAGGAGACAATTTTATTAATAACCCATAAAATAGTTCTGTTCAGCTGATCCAGTATAGATCTCTCCAGCTGATATATTCATTCAGACATGGTCAGTGAAGAGTATTTCTAGGGCACAACAGATTTCATCCAGTAACAATCTCTAAAAATAGATCAGATCAATCTTGGTGTGAAGTATTTCTCTAATTACAAAAGAGGACTGTTGGGACTAGCTCAGAGGCCCTGCCTAAAACTAGGTGAGACAAATGCCTTCCAAAATTACGGAGACTCCAATGTGATATACCCACAAACCAGATTTATACAATTCAGAATACATTTCAAGGTAGACCTTTCAGGTAGTGAAAGAAAAGTATTAATGGTTCCCATGTGAGGCAATGCAACAGCCTCCCCAGGAGTAGTGCCCAGTGTTCAGATCACTGGAGTCTAGGAAGCATGAACTTAGTTGTACCAAAGGGCAAGACTAATGAAATTAATACTGTGAAGGGAGAGATCTTAGTGAGGATACTACACATTTTATTTCTCTCCAATAAAACAAAGACCAAGAGAAAAGATGTACTGTGGGGAGAGGAGAGTTGCAAGTGAAGGAGAACAGTCATTTAATCTGAATTGAATGAGGCTGGGACAAAAATAACTGGCAGAAAATCAAACGTTATGAAAAGATTTCTAGCCACCAAAACAGTAGCACTCTGGAGAAGCCCCTCAGTAAGGTGGCCGGGGTTTGTTTTTCCACTGATGTCTGTTTACAAGGTGGAAAAGGATACATTTATAAAAGGGAATGTGAAACATGGTTGCCTCTAATAGCAGAAGCCTGGGCTCAATATGCCACCACTTTGATCCTGGAAGGCTATGTGTATGCATGACTGCACTTACTGGAGTCACAGTAATTATGCTGTAGATATGCCTATGCTATCAATGTGAATATGTTGTGGTGCTTCTTTAAACTTGTAATTAATACTAATTGAGCTCTTAGAAACTAAAGGGTGCCTTGTTTAAAACTCCTATGCATTTGCTGGATGTAACAACAGTTTACTAACATCCAACTTGAAAAACTCCATGTTAATGAAAGTGAGGCATGGAATGTGATCAGTTGATTGCAAACAGCTTGAGGGATTTCTTATTGCATCAACTATACATCTATTGCCAGAACAGTTTTCCTTGGTATTGTATTTATTGTGCTAGGAATATGACCATAGAAGACTTTTCCTAATAAACTCTACTAAACACAACTTTGTGTCTGCTGTGAATATGTGAGTCCAAATGAGAAAACTTATAGGTTCCGTGCTTAAATTCAAGGTATATGCTCTCTAACAATCTACAAAGAGAAAGAAGTTTTCAGGTGCTAAAATTTAGTCTGAAAAGGTGGAGTTGGTTACCACTTTATAAAAGTAAGAAAATGGTGGCTTTGTTTTCCTGCATAGCTCAGCACACAATTGAATGTGCAGCCAGCAAAAGAGTGCTTCCAGTCTGTAATGTAATGAAAGGCTGTGGGAACTACAGGAGAGAAGATGGTGGGGGAGTAAAATGATTTATCTTCTTTGTGGCGTGCTCCCTGCCTGTGTCTGCTGTAGGCCTTGGAAAGCAGGGTCTGAGGGCAAGCATTGTGCTGGTCCACACTTTAGATGGGCCCAGCTGGGCAAGCATGGTGTCAGGCACTTTGCCTTAAGCTAACAGCTTATTGTGTTGCTCAAGCTGCTGGTATGTGAAAGCTCCTGCAAATTTGTTAACCTGTTGAAGATCACCAAGCCTTGGAAAGAAAGGTTCCTCTGTATATTTTGCAATTATGGGCTCCAGCATTACATCATCCTTTTTAATTGGGTTAATTTTAAAATAACCAGGAGAAACTCAGAGGCTTGGATATTTTGTTGCATGAGTCGTGTATCCTTCTTCTGATGCACTGCGTCTCTTACAGGTGTACAGCTGCCTTTCTGTTTTACAGCAGGACCGTGCTTGCCACTTCACATGCCACAGGTAAGCCCTGAAAGCATTTCCCAAAGATTCAGTTGCCAAGTCACTATGACCAGCCTGTGGCACAGTACTGCAGGCTGCTGCTTCCCATACCTCAGCAGCTTTCCCAAAGTGGAATTAGGAGACTCTGCTTCTGTGTTTGAAATGGCTCCCAGTGAGCACTGTCATGGCACTTAGCCTCACAGCACAAAGCTGCCAGTGTGCCAGGACAGCCACGGGTGGAAGCTAGGATAGCTCCCTAACACCAGTACTGGGCTAGGTTGGGCAGGTGTCCACCAAGCTGAGGCTGAGAGATTGGGCCAGACTGGGTCCTGCTGGGAAAGCAGGGTCAGACCTGACGCAGTGGCTGGCACCCACAGCCTCAGCCCATCTGGGATGATGCAGCAGGATCCTAAGGCTCACCCCAGTCAGGATATGGCTCAGCACCAGCAACACCAGAAGGGTGTCTAAACTGTCAACACCATTAAATTCACTGGGAGTTTTGTCATTGTTGTCTTCACTCAGATGAAAGTTTCCTCATGTGTTTCCAAGGAAGGTTAAATATTACCCTCTCACTTGTGGTAAGGCTGGGGTTGCCTTGATGGGATTCAAACTATTTTTTCTTTCAGATGTCACTAATTACTTCATGTCTTGCATGGACAGTGGTAGAGCTTCAAATCAGAATGTGCCATTGGACCATGTTGTTTAAACTTAAGTTGTTATATTTTGTGCTGACACTCTCTTGTGTTATGTCTTTGAAGCAGGAAGGGTTTTACTTTTTATTCAATCCACTGTCTTCATAGCAAGAGCGAATCATTCCCTAAAGAAACTGTCAAAAATTATGCCTTTTGCCTGATTTGAATTTGACTAGCTTCAACTTTAAGACAAGGTTTTAAGACAGCTTTAAGACACTGCTACATATTTGTTCAAATCAGCTAACACAGATCTGGTATCCCTGAAGACTTTCATTGTAACACGTATTCCCCTGTATTCAGTTGTTGTTGCTCTTCCTTCTGTTTTTCTAATAGCATAAAGGAATTCCTAAACATTACTGTCAGAGTGCTACTGATACTTTAGATAGAGGAAAATGCAGTTTGTAACTCCAACCTTACTGGCCTTTTGAATGCTGCAACTTTGTGTTGAATGGTGGATCCCTCTGATTATTCTGTCTGCTTCAACCATGGCTCATTCAGATTGCCCTTCTGATCTAAGGCAGATTTTTGGGTGTGTGGTTATTCACACAGGTTTGCATTCTCCACTTAATGCCATTTTGGTTCGGTTCATACTAAAAATTCCATGTTACCTTTTTACCTCTTACTTCAGGTGTTAGAAATAATTTACTGTTATGAAGGCTTCTGCTCATACTTCTAGCTGATGGGAATGTGTGGTCTTAGAAGGACATCAAGCCATAATGAAAAGTTTATGAGTATGTCTTTTGAATTATACTGTATCTAGAGATTGTCTTCAGTTCCAATGACATTGATTTGGGATACCAGGCATCTAGTACACATCCATGTAAATTGAACTTACATTTTTGGTTTATGTAGAGGAGCTGGTTATGAAAAGAGAAACATTCAGGGATATTAGTTATAAGCGTGAAGGACGAGGGAGGTTGGCTGCTTAATGTTGAATCAGAAGAAACTGGTCATATGGCTGTATTCTTGAGAAGCAATAATTCAATAGCACATTTCAAATGGTGCAAGTAATAGATGCCTTGATTTTCTATGAAATAAACTGAACTTCATTGCAACAACACTCCTAAAGCCAGGCTTCGTGGCAATACTCTTTGGCCTTCCTTCATTTTTCTCCTCTCTCTTCCCAAAGGTTTCACAGTCATCACTAGTTTTCTTTCTGCCTACATTTCCTCCTTTTACAGTAAATGTTTAGTTCCATGTCTGGGTTCCATACTTCAATTTTTGTGTGTCTAAGATCAGTTTCTTTTCTGCTGTCCTTCTTTTCTCTTAAGCTTGTCCATAAAATCTAGGTGGTGGTGGTGGTTGTTTTTTGTTTGTGTGTGTGTGGCAGGGCAGGGGTGCGTGTTGTGTGTGTTTTGTGGGTTGTCATTGGGTTGTTTTTTTGTTGTTGTTGTGTGGGTTGGTTGTGTTTGTGTTTTGGTTTGGTTTGGATTTGGTTTAGTTTGTTTGGTTTCCTCCCTTTCTTTTTGCTGTCTTTTCTTTCCATCACTGTACATACTTGATTTGTATACATAGAGAAAATTTGGGTCCGCTTTGTCTTTCTACCTAAAACCTAAAAATCCTGAAACAAAGAAGGAACTGAGTTCTGTGCCTGTAGAGTAGTGGAAGCCAGCTGTCAAAACAGACTGTGTACTTGGCCATAAATTTATTGAAAGATGAGTGTATTTTATTAATAAGAATGTGCTTTTTTTTAATGCATTTTCTTTGCAGTTGGGGTAGACCTGAATATAAATTCACTTACTTGATCTGTATACTAATGTTAATAGAATAGAAGCTAATTTCTCTTATTCTAATATGTGACATTTTCCTCTGAAATTTTTATTTCAAAAATAAGGATAGGTTAAATATATATATATATTTATATATACATATATATATTTATATATACACATATATATTTATATCTACATACATATTTTTATATATATATATATATATATGTATGTATGTATGTATGTATGTATAATGTGGTCAGTAATCTTTCAGTTTAAATCTCTGGCTGAGTTGCTCCTAAAGCTGAATATATTACAGAGTAGCCCCCATCCACCAGATTACCTTACCTTATACTCACAGTTCCTGGATTATGATGACAAAATCTTTCCTACTCTTACTAGCAGAAGCAATTATTATGTCTCACATTAAGTGCAATTTAGCCTATATGTAATAGAATATGTGCTCCCCAAAATATTTTTACTGTGGATGGCACCCTGTATTTTGCATGAGTCAGGACGGCTGCATGTTGTATATTTTTGTCAAACAATTATGCACAAGATATTTTCAATGTTTTTTTTTTTTACCCTTTCTTTGGAGTCCTTTAATCATTTTAATGACTAGCACATATTGTATAAGTTTATTATGCAGTTGAAAGTTGCCCAGTCATTTCTGCACGGGAATTCTACTTGGAAAAAGACAATGACTGGAAACAATGCTCATATGTCTCAAATTTGACAAAATTACAGGATACTGGAAAAAAATAACAGTATGGGATGGTACTTAAAAAAACCCAAAACAAACAAACAACAAACAACTTGTAGCATACACTGATCAAAGCTGAATTTAGGAGTAAACTTTAACCTTCAATTTGTCATTAAATATAAGACAAGTGGAATAGCTCTGCATGTGAAACGCCCCAGCATTTCCCTCTTACGGAAAACCCCAAATATAATGAGGGCCATTGTTTGCCGCACATGTGGCAACCAGTCTGGTTTGTATTAAATTGAAGGTACTGCCATCTGGTGGGGACAGCGGTGTTCTGTCACTACCGCTGGAAGCAGCTCAGTTATTTTGTACGTAGGTGAACACTGTGTGCACCTGACTCTGCACCTGTCTGCGTGTTTTGTGCAGCGCTTCCTATGTTAGAGATGAGCACTAGTGTTATACAGCAGCATATACCTGTAGTAACTGTTCTCTGATTCTTGGAGGATCAGCCCAAAAGGCATGTATTTGCATGAGTGGTGCATGAGAGGAATCTGTGGGGCACCTTAGATCTATCAAATTAATACATTTATTAAGGAACTAACACTTCTGTAACAGCACAGTGAATGACAGACAAAGTGGCAACTAGAAGTGAGCTTCAGTTGTGGGAGACAGTATCAGATGCTTATCTTTAGAATAGATTGCTCAGTAACCATATGAGACTCATAAATAGTATCCAGGATTTGTTCTTATTTCATTGTTATAGTGTCTGAAGACCTCAAACAAGGTGAGGTCTGCTTTGTGAACAAATATGCTTTGTTCACGTTGGTGGCAAGCAGCATAAGTGGTCCTTTGCTCTTAACCTGTGGAATAAATTACCACTTTCTCTACTAGGAAGACGTCTTACTAGGTTTGTAACAAAAGTATAGCTTTAACTAACATCTTCTTGTGCTAGCAGTCATATAAATTTAGGGCAATCCAAGAGTCTCACAGAGTGCATAGAGGTGCAGTTAAATTCTTAGCACTGCTGTCTTGCCCAAAGCTCTCCATCTGTGTACTTAGCCTCCCATGGGAACTCAGCTTTTATCAGTATGCAGGTACTGAGTTTGGTTGAGGGAAAGCTTGAGAAGGCATGGCTTCAGCATGACTTCACTATCTGTGTGCCCTCAGTAGCACCTGGTTAGTTATGAGCACTGGACACAGGACTTGAGTGGAGGAAAGGCCCTGGACTCTGAGTCCTGCCAATTTCAGGTCACTGGGAAGGCTCAGTTCAAGCTCCTGTGAACATAGATCCCTTTTTAAAAGGAAAACTAAATGCTGTGATCATGTACTTCTTACAGGTGGGGGGAGTGGGAACCACAACATTTTTATTCTCTGGATGTCTTCCTTTGGTGGACTTTGGTGTTACATTCCTGTAGACCAGCTAGCTTGAATTGCAGGAGCCCAGTTGCTCAGCAAGATTTGGGATTCAGCCTCCTATATGTGTGATTTTCATTCCTTTCCTATAGGGAGTAGCCTATGAGATGCTTGGTTTGTACATTTACAAAGTGCTTGGTCAAATCTGCTTTGCATGGAAGCTGTATTCTTGCTTTCATAGGCATGAAAACTCTGTTTACAAAACAACAGGTGAAGGGGCTCTACACTTCTGTGAATTCCTTCATCCTTGAATCTAATTAAGCAAAAAGGTAATGATAGTAACATCCTGTATACCTCTTAGATGTTACTGAATGTTTTAAGTATATTTGCACAAAACCCCTCATTATTTCTCATCTTTCATAGTTGGTTTGGGTTTTTTTTTAAACTCTTTTTTTTTTTTCTTTCACTTTGTTTTTACTGCTTGTTGTCATTTTTTGTTTGCATTTTGTCTTTTTCCTTTCTCTGAACTCTTTAGGAGTCAGAATCCTGCCCAGATAACATCTTTTAAAAGGAAAACCTTTGACCTTGCAATCCTGCCATTCTGCTTTTAAGACTGCATTGCACATGCAGGTGTCTGATTTCTTCACAGGTTTTTTTTTTAGAGGAAGTACTTTTTCATGACTTAGCAATGTAATTGCCTAATTGTTTTTCAAGGAGACAGAGACTTTACTCACAGTGAGACTCTTACTGGAAAGATTTAACTGTAAGAGTCAGAGCACTAGGTGGTACATGACCACGTATTAAGGAAGTGCTTCTAAATTCAAGCCAACAGCTTGAACCATACAGTGCAAAGAGCTCTCACTGACTTAGTTTAGTTTACACAAGACAGAAAAGTGGAACAGCTTTGAGAGGGAAAATAATCTCTGGTTCCCTCTCTCAGCCTTCAGCTCTCAACACAAAGTTTACTTTATGCTGTATGCCTCAGTCAATCAGATTTGATTACAAAATTGGCTGTTTTGTCTTCTCATTACTGCTGATAAAACGACAAGCAGATAATTGGTCTTTGAAATCCTGGTGGCACTGTGATGCAAACTTTCCAGAGTATCTTTTTCCATTTTCTGTCTGGTTTTGGGGGTGATTTTCCCCTCTTCTGTCCTCTATAGAACTTCACATATTTATTTATAACCCTCAGGGATTAATAACCAGCTTGATAGTCAGAAGGTAATTGCACTCTGTTTAGGATAACTGAACTGTCAGAGATGCTTTTGTAGTGAAAGATGACATAATGCAAGCCAAGGCTGGAAGGATGTATCTTCCACACCAATCTTTTAGACAGTCTCTTAAGATGGGATTGAATTTAATGTTATATGATATGAATTATACAGTAGAGTGTGGAATGCATTGAAGTCTCTCAAATTTCAACTCTTTAAATCAAATTGATTATAGACATGTCCTTAATGAGAAGTTGATGCAGAAATGAATGAGTTCAGCTCTTTGAGTCCTTATGCAGGAAAGCAGAACAGAGCACCACAGGGATTCCAGTCATCTTTGAAAACCTATGAGGATGTTGATGTGCCAGTCCAGGAACAATCTGCTAGATGTGGTACTTGTATTTGATATTTGATTCTCCATCCCTGGAAGTGTTCAGGACTTGACTAGACAGGCTGCTGAGGAACCTGCTTTTAGACTGGCTTGGAGACAGGCTTCAGATGACATGACTTCATGACATCCCTCCAAACTCATTCATTCTGTGTTTCCATTATATGAAATCTAGGCTTATGAAGACAAGATGTTCCCAGGTAGTAGAGATTTCAGTACAAGACCCTACATCTTATCTTGAAAGTGATGACTGACTGAAGTTACTTTCTTAAAATTGCCATAACTTTGAGGTAGAAAATCACTGTAGTGAACTCAGTTTATGCACACCAGAACTTTCTATTGCCTTTGCAAGGACTGCTCAGAGTGGCAGGATCCACTTCCAATGGAAATTCAAGTGCAAGGCACAATTCACAGTTCTTTTACCTAGCTATGTTGGCACAAACACAGAACTATGTGTATGCCTTTATTAAAACAATAAAGTAAATAAAAAATCCAAAACATTCTATTTTACCCTAATTTTCCCTTTAGGGAAAGAGGAAATTAACCAGCTATGACAGAAACTATGACAGACACTTGTAATTCTTAATGAAATACCAAGGATATTTTGATAACATGGTGCTAAAGGCTGGAAAAAAAAGATGATAGCAAAATATATTTAGTAGAATACTAAATACTTTCAATGGTACTTTATCTGCTTTTTAAAGCAAATATGATTAAACCATTTTAAAACCTTCATATTGCCAGCACTGTATCTTATAGTCCTGTTTGTTAGCAATCTGAAGATCAGTGAAAAGCAAACAATACTCTCTGAAGTTCTTGCGCCATCATCTCTGGTTTGGAGGGAACACCCTCTCTCTGGGGTAGGAAAGTAATTTCGTCTAGGACAATAAGCAATTCTGGCTGCTCGTGAGCAAACAGCTCAAGTAAAACAAACTTCTATGAACTTCATGCTGTTCTTATTCCTGTATACTGAGGGAACTTCAAAACTCAAGTTATTCAAAAGTGTTGGTTAGTGGAACTCAAGGAGCACTTTTTTAAGCTGACATCATGTTGGCTACAGATGTGGTTAGATTATATTTGGGGGAAAAGTCCATTTCAATGATGTGCAACCATGTTGATATTCCTTTTTCTGGTGTGTTGTGCTTCAACTTAGAGAAGGATACACAATAGATCTGTAGGAAAGCTGACCTATCGTATCTTTGATGTTACTCTCAACTGATATAAGCAAAGACATACCAATGAACTATGTAGTTCTTAATCTATATGTAACATCATTTGATCAACTACAACATGAATTTTTTGCAGTGAGTAACCAAGAGGACAATTGAGGTACGGTTATCTTTCAGTATTTTGTTATCCTTTGGTTTTTGGATTAAGATGCCACAAATGCAGAACCAGTTTGGGTCCATGTTTCTATCCCTCAGATCTTAGTGTTTTATTATAAAGTCATCTTAAGTCCACAAACAGATTAACAACCTTCATGTTCCATAGATTGCTAACTAGTAAACCCTGTAGGATCCCAACAGGCTCTGTGTGCACCTAACTTGAATTGTCCCTACATTGCTTTTCCTGGATGAAGAACACAAGTCCAACAGGTATTATCAGTTTTGGACTCCACGTTAACTGTCCCAAACACATAGTGAGTCTATTTGCAGTTGCTAACACTTCCTCCTGCTCCATTTCCAAAAGGTCTTATTAGGTCAAGCCTAACAAATATGAAAGCACTGAGAGACAGCACTGAGGAAGAGCTGGTAAACTCCAAGAGATCAGACTTCACTGCAAAGCCTTTTCTCCACACTCCCTAAGCAGCACAAGAGCACTCAATAACTTGAGTACAGTACTGAACCTGTACTGGCAGAGTCTGTTTGAACTGCGTGGTGCCTGGCCCTCCAGGAAGCGAATGCTTAGAGCAGCACTGTGCTGTGCGCAAAACAGAGCTTTGCTGTGTCACATTCAGCTGCATGGAGCTGCAACTTGGTCTTGACAATCTCACTAAAGCTACTTGTGTCAGCTCTCCATCATTCCTCTCCCCTCCTTTCCCTCTCCAGCCTTCCATTTCACCTAGTTTCTGAGGCATCCAGGCTCCTGTTACCCTGGAAAACAGAACGGATGATGCTGCAGTGGGGAGGTAACTGAATGGCTCCAGTAATGCAGCATAATAATAAAATCTCTATGTTTAAAAAGTCTACTATTGTTAAAGGATTTGTTTAATTTTGCCTGATCTTTAGTTTCCTGTCTTAATCTAGAATTGATCTTTTGTATTTCTTATCAGTATTTCATTAATGTACTGCTTTAAAATTGCTGATGAGAAGATACAGGATTGTATATAACATCTTTTACACACGTTATATTGCAGCAGGGCCTATAGTCTAATTTTTCTGGACCTTTCAGATTACCTAATTGCTCAGTGCTGTTGAGGATGAGAATTTCCTTAATGAACATTTAAAACATGCAAGTTTATGTTCCCTGATGTTTTGTGTTGTTTTGTTAAGGAATTTTTTAATCTTTCACACCCATGTTTAGAGTACATGTAGTAGTTTCTCTGAAATGGAGTTTTAAAATAATCAAAGGGAGTTAACCACCTTCTTTGAAGGGTATCTGATGTGTTGGATTCACAGCTGCATGTTCATCTGCTTGGGAGTGGGCAGGGGGTGGAGAGGGGGTTCTGGATCCCTCAGCATCTGCTACTACTTGCACGCTGGAGAAAGTGAAGATCCTCGCAGCATAGCAGCACAGCTATCTTCTTTGGATTAGCCCTTACTAACCCCTCAGGAAGAAATTAATCTGTGTTTAGAACAGAGACTTCTGCCCTGGAGAGCTGTCTCCTCTTCCTGCATCTGTCACACCACTCAGGTCTATACTGTAATGTATACACTATATACATGCTCTGCTTAGATGGACCCCTATCATTAATCCTTATTTCAAGAGTATTTAGGGGAGGTACCTTGTGGGTAGGTACTTGCCCTAGGGCGTGACCAGGTTTCTTAAAAGGACAGCATGAACCTTGGATAGGAATATAAGACAAGAATAGGAAAGAAAAAGAAAGGAAAAGAAAAAGAAAAGAAAAGAAAAGAAAAGAAAAGAAAAGAAAAGAAAAGAAAAGAAAAGAAAAGAAAAGAAAAGAAAAGAAAAGAAAAGAAAAGAAAAGAAAAGAAAAGAAAAGAAAAGAAAAGAAAAGAAAAGAAAAGAAGAGAAGAGAAGAGAAGAGAAGAGAAGAGAAGAGAAGAGAAGAGAAGAGAAAAGAAAAGAAAAGAAAAGAAAAGAAAAGAAAAGAGAAAAGAAAAGAGAAAAGAAGAAAAAAAGAAAAGAGAAAAGAAAAGAAAAGAAAAGAAAAGAAAAGAAAAGAAAAGAAAAGAAAAGAAAAGAAAAGAAAAGAAAAGAAAAGAAAAGAAAAGAAAAGAAAAGAAAAGAAAAGAAAAGAAAAGAAAAGAAAGGAAAAGAGAAAAGAAAGAGAAAGAAGAAAAAAAGAAAGAGAGAAAAGAAAAGAAAAGAAAAAGAAAAAAGAAAAGAAAAGGAAAAGAAAAGAAAAGAAAAGAAAAGAAAAGAAAAGAAAAGAAAAGAAAAGAAAAGAAAAGAAAGAAAAGAAAAGAGAAGAGAAGAGAAGAGAAGAGAAGAGAAGAGAAAGAGAAGAGGAGAGAAGAGAAGAGAAGAGAAGAGAAGAGGAAGAGAAGAGAAGAGAAGAGAAGAGAAGAGAAGAGAAGAGAGAAAAGAGAAGAAAGAGAAGAGAAGAGAAGAGAAGAGAAGAGAAGAGAAGAGAAGAGAAGAGAAGAGAAGAGAAGAGAAGAGAAGAGAAGAGAAGAGAAGAGAAGAGAGAGAAGAGAAGAGAAGAGAAGAGAAGAGAAGAGAAGAGAAGAGAAGATGTTGAGCATATAGATTTGTCAAAGCCAAAGAAAAATGTCTTCACATGATCAAGAAGTGATATATATTTTGGGAACATGGGACAATCATTTGACTTGAGAATGTAGGTGGGAAAGGACACAAATACAACTGATGACATAAAGTATCCTGCCTGTGAAGACACAGAAGAAAATTCCTGAGTCCAATCAGTGAAAGCCAGATGTTAAAGGGGTTTAGAAAGATTGAAAAGCATTTTATGGATGGGACTTTTGTTAGACAAAAATCTCAAGATTTTGTTTTAGACATATTCAGCTTGAGTTGATGGCCAGTAGTATGAGTTTAATATGGATAAAAGGAATGGCAGTTATAAAAATAAAATGAATGGGGAATGGCAAGAGTATGTGAGCTGTAAGCTGACGGTCTCCATGTATGCTCTACAGAGATGAAGTGTTATGTATGTTTCCATTTTCACTGATGTGGGTAACATATAGTTCATTTTTGATTGATCATCTTAGAAGCCAGGTGGAGTTTGAGGGACATCTGATAATAACGGATTCATCAACACTTCTTAACGTTAGGAAGACTAAACAAGATCATTGGAGTAAAACTGACTTCTTGAAATTCTGAGTAACTACTCTCCTTCTCCTTCTCCTTCTCCTTCTCCTTCTCCTTCTCCTTCTCCTTCTCCTTCTCCTTCTCCTTCTCCTTCTCCTTCTCCTTCTCCTTCTCCTCTCCTCTCCTTTCCT